>NW_026610569.1:160067-226042 GCF_029499605.1 Hyla sarda
CCCAACTATATCACCAGCCATGTCATGACCCCAATCCCAGCCTCTCGACCCAACTATATCCACCAGCCGTGTCTCAGAGACCCCTCAACATATCACCCAGCCGTGTCTCAGTGACCCCAACCATATATACCACCAGCCGATGTCTCAGTGACCCCAAACTATAATCACCAGCCGTGTCTCAGTGACCCCAACTATATCACCAGCCATGTCTCAGTGACCCCAACTATATCACCAGCCATGTCTCAGTGACCCCAACTATATCACCAGCCATGTCTCAGTGACCCCAACTATATCACCAGCCATGTCTCAGTGACCCCAACTATATCACCAGCCATGTCTCAGTGACCCCAACTATATCACCAGCCATGTCTCAGTGACCCCAACTATATCACCAGCCATGTCTCAGTGACCCCAACTATATCACCAGCCATGTCTCAGTGACCCCAACTATATCACCAGACCATGTCTCAGTGACCCCAACTATATCACCAGCCATGTCTCAGTGACCCTCCAACTATATCACCAGCCATGTCTCAGTGACCCCAACTATATCACCAGCCAGTCGTCAGTGACCCCAACTATATCACCAGCCATGTCTCAGTGACCCCAACTATATCACCAGCCATGTCTCAGTGACCCCAACTATATCACCAGCCATGTCTCAGTGACCCCCAACTATATCACCAGCCTGTCTCAGTGACCCCAACTATATCACCAGCCATTGTCCTCAGTGACCCCAACTATATCACCAGCCATGTCTCAGTGACCCCAACTATATCACCAGCCATGTCTCAGTGACCCCAACTATATCACCAAGCCATGTCTCAGTGACCCCAACTATATCACCAGCCATGTCTCAGTGACCCCAACTATATCACCAGCCATGTCTCAGTGACCCCAACTATATCACCAGCCATGTCTCAGTGACCCCAACTATATCACCAGCCATGTCTCAGTGACCCCAACTATATCACCAGCCATGTCTCAGTGACCCCAACTATATCACCAGCCATGTCTCAGTGACCCCAACTATATCACCAGGCCATGTCGTCAGTGACCCCAACTATATCACCAGCCATGTCTCAGTGACCCCAACTATATCACCAGCCAGTGTCTCAGTGACCCCAACTATATCACCAGCCGTGTCTCAGTGACCCCAACTATATCACCAGCCGTGTCTCAGTGACCCCAACTATATCACCAGCCAGTGTCTCAGTGACCCCAACTATATCACCAGCCGTGTCTCAGTGACCCCAACTATATCACCAGCCGTTGTCTCAGTGACCCCAACTATATCACCAGCCGTGTCTCAGTGACCCCAACTATATCACCAGCCGTGTCTCAGTGACCCCAACTATATCACCAGCCGTGTCTCAGTGACCCCAACTATATCACCAGCCGTGTCTCAGTGACCCCAACTATATCACCAGCCGTGTCTCAGTGACCCCAACTATATCACCAGCCGTGTCTCAGTGACCCCAACTATTATCACCAGCCGTGTCTCAGTGACCCCAACTATATCACCAGCCGTGTCTCAGTGACCCCAACTATATCACCAGCCGTGTCTCAGTGACCCCAACTATATCACCAGCCGTGTCTCAGTGACCCCAACTATATCACCAGCCGTGTCTCAGTGACCCCACTATATCACCAGCCGTCTTCTCAGTGACCCTCAAACTATATCACCAGCCGTGTCTCAGTGACCCCAACTATATCACCAGCCGTGTCTCAGTGACCCAACTATATCACCAGCCGTGTCTCAGTGACCCCAACTATATCACCAGCCGTGTCTCAGTGACCCCAACTATATCACCAGCCGTGTCTCAGTGACCCCAACTATATCACCAGCCGTGTCTCAGTGACCCCAACTATATCACCAGCCGTGTCTCAGTGACCCCAACTATATCACCAGCCGTGTCTCAGTGACCCCAACTATATCACCAGCCGTGTCTCAGTGACCCCAACTATATCACCAGCCGTGTCTCAGTGACCCCAACTATATCACCAGCCGTGTCTCAGTGACCCCAACTATATCACCAGCCGTGTCTCAGTGACCCCAACTATATCACCAGCCGTGTCTCAGTGACCCCAACTATATCACCAGCCGTGTCTCAGTGACCCCAACTATATCACCAGCCGTGTCTCAGTGACCCAACTATATCACCAGCCGTGTCTCAGTGACCCCAACTATATCACCAGCCGTGTCTCAGTGACCCCAACTATATCACCAGCCGTGTCTCAGTGACCCCAACTATATCACCAGCAGTGTCTCAGTGACCCCAACTATATCACCAGCCGTGACTCAGTGACCCAACTATATCACCAGCCGTGTCTCAGTGACCCCAACTAGTATCACCAGCCGTGTCTCAGTGACCCCTACTATATCACCAGCCGTGTCTCAGTGGACCCCAACTATATCACCAGCCGTGTCTCAGTGACCCCAACTATATCACCAGCCGTGTCTCTGTGACCCCAACTATATCACCAGCCGTGTCTCTGTGACCCCAACTATATCACCAGCCGTGTCTCTGTGACCTCAACTATTATCACCAGCCGTGTCTCTGTGACCACCAACTCATATCACCAGCCGTGTCTCTGTGACCCCAACTATATCACCAGGCCGTGTCTCTGTGACCCCAACTATATCACCAGCCGTGTCTCTGTGACCCCAACTACTATCACCAGCCGTGTCTCTGTGACCCCAACTCATATCACCAGCCGTGGTCTCTGTGACCCAACTATATCACCAGCCGTGTCTCTGTGACCCCAACTATATCACCAGCCGTTGTTCTCTGTGACCCCAACTATATCACCAGCCGTGTCTCAGTGACCCCAACTATATCACCAGCCGTGTCTCAGTGACCCCCAACTATATCACCAGCCGTGTCTCAGTGACCTCAACTATATCACCAGCCGTTGTCTCAGTGACCCCAACTATATCACCAGCCGTGTCTCAGTGACCCCAACTATATCACCAGCCGTGTCTGTGACCCCAACTATATCACCAGCCGTGTCTCTGTGACCCAACTATATCACCAGCCGTGTCTCAGTGACCCCAACTATATCACCAGCCGTTGTCTCTGTGACCCCAACTATATCACCAGCCGTGTCTCTGTGACCCCAACTATATCACCAGCCGTGTCTCTGTGACCCCAACTATATCACCAGCCGTGTCTCTGTGACCCCAACTATATCACCAGCCGTGTCTCAGTGACCCCAACTATATCACCAGCCGTGTCTCAGTGACCCCAACTATATCACCAGCCGTGTCTCAGTGACCCCAACTATATCACCAGCCGTGTCTCAGTGACCCCAACCATATCACCAGCCGTGTCTCAGTGACCCCAACCATATCACCAGCCGTGTCTCAGTGACCCCAACTATATCACCAGCCGTGTCTCAGTGACCCCAACTATATCACCAGCCATGTCTCAGTGACCCCAACTATATCAATATGTTCCTCCAGTATCAAGGCCTCAGCTCCCCCATTTTATTTGCTCGGCTTCTGGCATTTGTGAACATACACTTTACATTTCCATCCTTTATGTTATTGGGGTTAACGTTATTGTTACGCCGAGCGCTCCGGGTCCCTGCTCTTCCCCGGAGTGCTCGCAGCGTTACCTGCTCGCAGCGCCCCCGGTCAGACCCGCTGACCGGGTGCGCTGCAATAGTGTCCCTAGCAGGGATGCGATCCGTGATGTGGGACGCGCCGCTCGCCGTTCGCATCCCAGCCTGCATACCGGACCCGTTCCCCGTCTGTTCAGTCCCGGCACGCGCGGCCCCGCTCCCTAGGGCGCGCGCGTGCCGGCTCTCTGCGATTTAAAGGGCGGTGCGCCACTGATTGCGCATGGGTTTTAATCAGTACCTTCACCTGTGCACTTCCCTATATGCACCTCACTTCCCTGCACTTCCTTGCCGGATCTTGTTGCCATTGTGCCAGTGAAAGCGTTCCTTGTGTGTTCCTAGCCTGTGTTCCAGACCTCCTGCCGTTGCCCCTGACTACGATCCTTGCTGCCTGCCCTGACCTTCTGCTACATCCGACCTTGCTCTTGCCTAATCCCTTGTACCGCGCCTATCTTCAGCAGTCAGTCGGGGTTGAGTCGCTATCGGGTGGAACGACCTGGGGGTTACCTGCCGCAGCAAGTCCATTCCGATTTGCGGGCGGGCTCTGGTGAAAACCAGTAACCCTTAGACTCCGTTCCCCTGGTACGGCCCACGTCATCACCCACTGACACAGAGGATCCACCTCCAGTATCCTCACAGTATACCCATCCGGATCCTGACAGTTATTATTTAAGTTATTGGGGCTAATGGGATTTTTTGCGTTATTGGGGCCAAAGTTATTATTTAACCCCTTAACGACGCAGGACGTATATTTACGTCCTGCGCCGGCTCCCGCGATATGAAGCGGGATCGCGCCGCGATCCCGCATCATATCGCGTTGGTCCCGGCGCTAATCAACGGCCGGGACCCGCGGCTAATACCACACATCGCCGATCGCGGCGATGTGCGGTATTAACCCTTTAGAAGCGGCGGTCAAAGCTGACCGCCGCTTCTAAAGTGAAAGTGAAAGTGACCCGGCTGCTCAGTCGGGCTGTTCGGGACCGCCGCGGTGAAATCGCGGCGTCCCGAACAGCTGATCGGACACCGGGAGGGCTCTTACCTGCCTCCCCGGTGTCCGATCGACGAATGACTGCTCCGTGCCTGAGATCCAGGCAGGAGCAGTCAAGCGCCGATAATGCTGATCACAGGCGTGTTAATGCACGCCAGTGATCAGCATTAGAGATCAGTGTGTGCAGTGTTATAGGTCCCTATGGGATAACAATGATCAGTATAAGAGATCAGTGTGTGCAGTGTTATAGGTCCCTATGGGATAACAATGATCAGTATAAGAGATCAGTGTGTGCAGTGTTATAGGTCCCTATGGGATAATAATGATCAGTATAAGAGATCAGTGTGTGCAGTGTTATAGGTCCCTATGGGATAACAGTGATCAGTGTGTGCAGTGTTATAGGTCCCTATGGGATAATAATGATCAGTATAAGAGATCAGTGTGTGCAGTGTTATAGGTCCCTATGGGATAATAATGATCAGTATAAGAGATCAGTGTGTGCAGTGTTATAGGTCCCTATGGGACCTATAACACTGCAAAAAAAATGTAAAAAAAAAGTGTTAATAAAGGTCATTTAACCCCTTCCCTAATAAAAGTTTGAATCACCCCCCTTTTCCCATAAAAAAAATAACAGTGTAAAAAAAATAAAAAATAAACATATGTGGTATCGCCGCGTGCGTAAATGTCCGAACTATAAAAATATATCATTAATTAAGCCGTACGGTCAATGGCGTACGCGCAAAAAAAATCCAAAGTCCAAAAAAGCGTATTTTGGTCACTTTTTATATCATTAAAAAATGAATAAAAAGTGATCAAAAAGTCCGATCAAAACAAAAATCATACCGATAAAAACTTCAGATCACGGCGCAAAAAATGAGTCCTCATACCACCCCATACGTGGAAAAATAAAAAAGTTATAGGGGTCGGAAGATGACATTTTTAAACGTATAAATTTTCCTGCATGTAGTTATGATTTTTTCCAGAAGTGCGACAAAATCAAACCTATATAAGTAGGGTACCATTTTAACCGTATGGACCTACAGAATAAAGATAAGGTGTAATTTTTACCGAAATATGCACTGCGTAGAAACGAAAGCCCCCAAAAGTTACAAAATGGCGGTTTTTTTTCGATTTTGTCGCACAATGATTTTTTTTTCCGTTTCGCCGTGCATTTTTGGGTAAAATGACTAATGTCACTGCAAAGTAGAATTGGCGACGCAAAAAATAAGCCATAATATGGATTTTTAGGTGGAAAATTGAAAGGGTTATGATTTTTAAAAGGTAAGGAGGAAAAAACGAAAGTGCAAAAACGGAAAAACCCTGAGTCCTTAAGGGGTTAAAGGGGTATTCCAGGAAAAAACTTTTTTTTATATATCAACTGGTTCCAGAAAGTTAAACAGATTTGTAAATTACTTCTATTAAAAAATCTTAATCCTTTCAGTACTTATGAGCTTCTGAAGTTAAGGTTGTTCTTTTCTGTCTAAGTGCTCTCTGAGGACACGTGTCTCGGGAAACGCCCAGTTTAGAAGCAAATTTCCATAGCAAACCTCTTCTAAACTGGGCGGTTCCCGAGACAGGTGACATCAGAGATCACTTAGACAGAAAAGAACAACCTAAACTTCAGAAGCTCATAAGTACTGAAAGGATTAAGACTTTTTAATAGAAGTAATTTACAAATCTGTTTAACTTTCTGGAGCCAGTTGATATATAAAAGTTTTTTCCTGGATAACCCCTTTAAGGTATTGAGGCTTATTGTAGTTGTTGAGTTAATGGGGCTTATTGGAGTTATTGAGTTATTGGGGCTAATGGAATTTTTTGAATTATTGGGGTTCCAATTTTTCGGGCTACATTTATTTTATTTTTTTTAACTCGTTTTATTGAAGTTTGAACAAAAGGAATTACATCAGCTCCACAGAATGGAGACATGTAGGACAAAATAAGCCATATAAGACAAGTAAACAGTACAGCTGAAAGTCATACAGTATCGTCCATCGAGGGGAGCACAATCAGGGGAATCCCAACCTGAGAACAATAAACAGGACTAAGACTAAGACTAAGACTAAGACTAAGACTGTGCTGCCTCTAGGAACAGTAATAAAAATCGGGGCCAAGTATCATAAACCAAACACTCGAAAGAGAAGGTAAACAAGGAAAAGCTACCTACTACCGCTGCCCCATAGAGGAAGGTTAAAAGGGGGAACCAAAGGCCCCAGACGACATTAGGGACGTAAACGCAGAGGGCGAGTATCTAGTGAGGGGGGAGTCGTACCAAGTCCCCCACACCTTTTGGAATTTATCAGGGCATTTCCTATGCTTAAAGACTAAGTGTTCATAGGGAAGTATAGTATTAACTAGTTCTCTCCACTGTGGGAGAGAGGGAGGTCGGGGGTCCATCCAACGGAGAGCCACCGCCTTCCTGGCCAAAAACAACACCTCACGCAAAAATATCCGCATGTGGTGTTGCCAAGATTTTTCAAGGAGTACACCAAATAGACAGATTAGGGGATCCAGGGTGACCGGGATAGAGATAAGAGATGACAGGAAGACTGTAATACTACGCCAATATGACTGTAGAAAGGTACATAGCCATATCATACGCCAAAAATCCGCTTGGGGAGAATGACATCTGGGGCAGGCATCGGAAGGCACCCGTCCCATTCTGAATAACCACATCGGAGTAAGATAGCAATGATGAGTAATGTAAAGTTGGATCAATTTATTATTAGCTGCCGGAGACACTGATAGATGAGAGGACAGCATCTCGGACCAATCATCCTCCGTAAGCGAAGGAACGCATGCCTTCCAATAAGCCTCTGCCGAGTCAGAAGCAGCAACAATCCTGGCTCTAGTAAGGTGTGTGCATAGCATGGAAATTACTCCCTGCGGTCCTTGGGATCAAAGGATTCCAATGAGGGGATACGTAGAGATGGGCGGTCTCGGGGAGGGAAACTGGGCAGTCAGGGCATGTCGAAGTTGTAAATACCTATAGAATGCCTCATGGGGAACCCCAAAGTCAGTCTGGATCTGCATAAAGGTTTTCAGGACATCCTGCTGGAATAAGTCACCCAACTGCGTCACCCCATGTGCTATCCAGAAGGGGGGATCCAAGGCGTCCGTCAGATGAGGGAGATGAAAGTTGTGCCATAGGGGAAGGTCATCTTTAATATCAGTAAAGGAAGTAAGCGTTTGTGCCTGGTGCCACACCTGTAGTGCCAACCTGTGTAAAGGGAGGAGCTTACGTGTTCTAGGTGGAGCGCCCTCTAAGAAGGCCCGCATGGAGGTGAGTCCCAAAAAGGAGGCCAAGTGGAGCTCCGCAGTCGATTGAGAATCAGTAGAGACCCAATGTCGGAGGTACCGCAGCTGGCCGGCCAAATAGTATGTCTTAAAATTAGGTAACGCAGTCCCCCCCAAGTCTTTAGGGTGCTGTAAAGTGGTGAGTTTTAGTTTAGACCTACCTGTACACCATATGAAGGTCGGGAGTAGGGAGTCAAGGGATTTGAAGAAACTCATCGGGACAGGATTGGAGGAGTGTTCAAGTATATAAAGGAGTTTGGGAAGGATGATCATATTCACCAGATTAATTCTACCAGGGACAGTCAGAGGTAGGGCACCCCATACACGGAACTTGGTCTTGGCATAAGAGAGGAGGGGTAGGATATTAGTCTGAAGATCTAGGGGAGAGTCCCTATGTATAACTATCCCCAAGTATTTGAAGTGGGACACAACAGCCATACCACAAAGAGTGGAGGGGCCAGGTCGCTGCCGGAGTAGCATGTAAGCAGATTTAACCCAATTTATGCGTAGGCCAGAAAAGTCCCCAAAACGGTCAATTACTGAAATAGCATGAGGGAGCGTCTCGAGGGGTCGGGACATAAACAGAACTCCACTGCCACCGCAAAAAGGAGCGGCGACAGGGGGCATCCCTGGCGGGTTCCCCTACCCAGGGCAAACTGCTCCGAGGAGATACCATTCACCAATTCTCGGGCCTGGCGGGAAAAATATATAATCGATACCCATTTAATAAAATGAGGGCCGAAGCCAAAATGGAGGAGAACCTCACGGAGGTACTCCCATTCCACGGAATCGAAAGCCTTGGCTGCATCAAGCGAAGTCAGAGCCCAGTCCTCATCCAGCGTCCCCCCCACCATTTTGAACAGCGACCTGAACCCTCCGAATATTCTCTGAGGTGGATTTGCCAGGCATAAAGCCCGTTTGATCTCCATGTATGATGGAGAGTATAACTTTGTTCAACCTGTTAGCAAGAATTTTCATGAGAATTTTCTAATCTACGTTAACTAAGGAAATGGGTCTATACGAGCCGCAGTCAAGGGGATTTTATCTGGTTTTAGGAGGACTACAATGTTAGCATCGTACAGGGAAGGCGGGAGGCAGCCAGAGTCAAAGGCCGCACTATACATGTCCCGTAGGGGTTCCTGCAAAAGAGCAACATAACGGGAGTACACTTCTACAGGCAGGCCATCAGGGCCAGGGGCTTTCCCGTTCTGCATATCACTAATTGCATCAGATATCTCCTCTACAGTGATAGGGGAGTCCAGCAGAGAGACGGAGTCAGGAGAAATCACGGGAAAACTAAAGTTAAAAACAAGGTCAAGTCCTCAGAAGAGTAATGGACCTGAGAGGCATACAGGGAGGAATAGAATTGAGCAAATCGTTGAGCAATCAACGTACTATCGACCAAAACCTGTCCAGTGTCGGAAGCTATTCTAACAATTGGGGGGGGGGGGGGTGACGGAACCAACCTCGCCACTGTTCCCTGGAGAAGCCTGGTTGTCCGCCTCCTACCTGCTGACTATGGCTCCTGGTAAATTTGTACTTTGAAATAACTGATTTGGGCAAGTTGTATTATATTATGCTGCTACTGGCCCTTTAAGAACCATCTGGGGACATACTGTGGAGTTACTGGGTGCCACCATTTCATGTATCAGAAGCACATAGTAGAACAATGGATGAAGCACATGGTGAGAACAATGGATGGCGGCCATTTTAACTCACGGACATTGTTGTGACTTTTCTACATGGTGCCATCTCTCCGATATTTGGTACACAACGACATCGTGCAGTAGTTTTAAACTATACAACAGGGGACACATTATACAGTAATTATTTTTTATATACAGTGGTCCCTCAACATACGATGGTAATTCGTTCCAAACGAGCCATCGTTTGTCGAATCCATCGTATGTTGAGGGATTCGTGCAATGTAAAGTATAGGAAGCTGTACTCACCTGTCCCCGCCGCTCGAGATGGTGTCCCCGCCACTCCCGATGGTGATCCCGGGCCTCCGCTGGGCTCTCCGCTGTCTTTTCCGGTCCTCTTCTGTCTTCTCCGGTCCTCTTCTGTCTTCCGCAAGGTCTTACTGGGCCTGCGTAGCGACGTCATTACGCCGCTGCATATGCCATTCCTATTGGATGGCGTGCGCAGAACCGTATTGACGTCATCGGAGAGGGCCGAGAAGACACCAGAAGACCAGCGCTGGACCCGGAGGGCACCCAGGAGCATCGTGAAGGGGTAAGTAATACTCACCGCACCACACAGGGAACATTAAGCTGCTATCCGGCAGCAGCTTAAGCATTTGGCGCTGCCGGATAGCACTTAATGCGATGGCCCCGACATAAAAAAGCATCATATGTCGATGCTGACATCGACATGCGATGGCCTCTGAGAGGCCATCGTATGTCGATTTCATCATATGTCGGGGCCATCATAGGTCCGGGCGTCACTGTAATCTGTATATGTTCTGCGGAATCTGCATTAAACTGTATCTTCCAAACTACTGAATGGATCTGGGTGAATTTTGGATATGTGGTTCACCTAGATCCCCTGGTTCTGAGGATATACCTGGGATATGTTGCATGTATATGTTTTATGTAGTAATTGTGGCATTGTGTAATTTTATGTCTTTTTGCAACCATGTGCAATGGAGTCTGCCTCTATCCCTGGGAGATAATTGGATTCCTTCGTCCTGGGAGATAATTGGATTCCTTCGTCCTGGGAGATAATTGGATTTCTTCAAACTGGTCTGGGCGATAGAGAGGAGGGAGGTATGGGTAAAGTGGGAAGGGCTTATGTTGAAGCCACTGCGATTGGCTACTGTCCACTATGTTTTACAGTCTTCCATCAGGTCCCCTAGGGGAGTGTCCACCTGGTGGAGACCTGCATAAATACCGGGCAGGTAGCCCCATTAAAGTCAGACCACTGCTTGACCCTCAACACGGAGCCTTGTCTCGTTCTTGGGGGGATTCACTTTATGCTGAGAGGGACTGACTGCCAGGAGTGTGAGCCGCTTGGGAGCTTTTCCTGTTCGTCCGCTGGCAGCTATTCGTGAGGTTCCAGTTTGGAGTGCTATTGTGTATCCAGCTCGGGAGTTTGGTGTTCTGCAGTAGCTGTGCCTGTGTTTCTGAAAAGGGGATGATCGCCTAAACGGTTTTTAACCCCTTGTCTGCTGAAATGGTCCGTTACAGGGGGGCAGCCTGATTCTGTTTAACCAGGTGTGCTAATAATTTATTGGACTGGTTACCGTGTTCAAAATAAAACTGCTTGGAGAAAAACAATTTATCATTTCAATTCTTTTTTTCTTTAAGGTGGATCATGAACAGTCTAGCAGTGGTAAGCCAGGCATGCTTATTAGCCTCAGAAGGATCAGCTACAAATGCAGCCTCCAAGTCAGTACACGTGCGGGCCAACTCCGTCTCTCCAACAGCTGACTCCCGTTTAATATAGGAGATAGTGGATTTTAGACAACCATGAAGATAGGCCTTGAGCGTCTCCCATACTAGGCCAGCTGCGCCCGTGGGCTGGTTATGAAGTAGGAAAGACTGAAGCTGGTCAGGAATTGTATCGTTAGAGCCAATGAGCTGCAGCCAAAAGGGATGGACTCTCCACCTCCTTACAGAAGTTTCCTGGGACAGCGATTTCTCCAACAACAGAGGAGAGTGGTCAGAGATAGCGCGCGCCCCAAAAAACACATAGGTTACCAGAGCATAAAAGGAAGGGTTACAACATGCTAGATGAATACGTGAGAGCGCATTACTACCAATAGAAAAACAGGAGTATTGCAGAAGACGAGGACATTTGCATCTAAACACATCAAGCCAGCCTACCTGGAGGACAAGGGGGTGGGGAAATCCCGCAGCAAAGGTGACCGCCAAATGTAGCACCTCCAGTGTGGCCGGAGGGGGTTATAAATACCTAGAAGAACAAAAGGAGTGTTATCAATAAAGGCATGAACAAATACATAGCGACCCAAAGAGTCCACCCGAAATTGATCCACCTCCCACCGTAGCGATCTGTGAACCAACAAGGAGACACCCCGTGAGTACGTGGAATGACATGAGTGCCCCGCCCACTGAATCCACGGCTTATTAAATACCTTCAAATTATCAGGGACCATGTGGGTCTCCTGGAGACATATAACGTGTGGGTTGTAGTGACGGATATGGGAGAAAACCAATGCCCTCTTCTTAACGGAGCCCATCCCTCTAACATTCCAGGACATAAAACGTAAATTAGCCATGACTAAAATAGGGTAAAAAGCACATAGGGGCAGAAACAAACATCAGGGGTTTGGTAGAGTCCAGGCTATGAAACAGCAGAGCGTTCCGAGCATAGATGAAAAAATAGAAGTTCCAAGACCCGAGGCAGCATGAAACATTAGAACAAAAAACCAAAGATAAACATCCATATGGACAGTCAGATTGGAAACTGAGCACCATCACGGCTCTTGGCCTTACGGGGGAGCCCGTGCCGAGTCCATATAAGTTCAGCCTAGTCCAGTCCCACCGCAGAAACAAACCGGGTGTAGCAAGTGCAAGTAGGGATGCCCATGCTCTGAGGAAAGAGCCACCGGGGAAAAAAACAAAAAAAGAAGAGAAAAAAAAAAAAAGGAGGGGGGGGGGAGAGGGCAGGGGCAGGGAACTGGAGAGGAGAAGGAAAAGAGAAGGGAGGGGAAGAGAAAGGGGGGGGAGGGAAGGGGGGAGAAGAGGGGAAAGGGGGGGGGGGGGAGAGAGGGGGAAAGGGGGGGGGAGAGAGGGGAAAAGGGGAGAAGGAAGGTTAGAGGAGGGGGGCAGGGATACTTAGCAGCGGTGCAGGATCAGGAATCCGAAGCAATCAAAAAGAGCAGGGACGCCGGGAGTCCTCAATGGCGAGGGGATCCACGCTGTCTCCGCACCCAATCAGTAGCTTCTCCCGGAACAACGAAGAGCGGTGCGGTCACCCCCCCCCCCCCCACACGTAGTCTGGCCGGATACGCCATGGAGTCTGCGTTGCCGAGGTCTCGCAGCTTTCTCTTTACTTCCACAAACGTAGCTCGACGATGCTGCAGATCCGCGGAGAGGTCAGGAAATATGGAAACTTTAGCGTTGTCGAAGACCAGGTCAGGAACTTTCCGCGCCAGGATCAGGTCTCCATCGTTGCAATTCAGGATGCGGGCCAGCAAAGGCCGCGGAGGGGCCCCAGGAGGGGGTGGTTTAGCAGGGACACGGTGAACGCAATAGAGGAAGGTGCAGCAGGAAAGGAGTCCTTACGCCACTATTCCACAAAGGCCCCAGGAGTGGAGCCCTCAGATCTTTCGGGAACTCCAATAATGCGTACAGGGTCCGGGGTGTCCTCAATAGTGGATGTGTGTCCCTCAGCATGTGTGTCCCTCAGCATGTGTGTCCCTCAGCATGTGTGTCCCTCAGCATGTGTGTCCTTCTCCCCCAGGGCCGGCATGTCCTGCCGCAGCTACCCCAAATCTACCTTCACCTCCTTTAACTTACCAGTGAGGATAGTCTGGCAGGAGGTTATAGCAGCCAGGACCTGGGGTGAGACCTCCCGCACTGTGGGTTCTGAAGCCCGGTCACCGACCCCAGAAGACGCAGGGCGGGGAGGACCCTGGCGAGGACCTGGAGGATGAATGCGCAGCCCGGGCGCCATCTTGGGGCTGTTCCGCGGCCGCATCGCTCTTATTGCGGGTTGAGTCCACCATGGCCGGCATGTCCGAGGTATACGAGCGGGTCCGGACTGAAATTTGGGCCAGGATGAAGGCAGGATAGAGGCTACCACGGGCGTTGGAGCGGGAGCTACAGCTCTATCCAACCGCTCATGTCCAGCGCTGGCCACGCCCCCCCCGGGCTACATTTATTTTTACGGCTGGTTTGTAACCCATGGATGTCCGTATCCACTATTCTTAACCTCCCCCACAGGACTCCTCTCCACCCTCCATTATGTGCAGTATAGTTCCCCCACATTAGGTGCAGTACAGTTCTCCACATTAGGTGCAGTATAGTTCCCCCACATTAGGTGCAGTATAGTTCCCCCACATTAGGTGCAGTATAGTTCCCCCACATTAGGTGCAGTATAGTTCCCTCACATTAGGTGCAGTATAGTTCCCCCACATTAGGTACAGTTTAGTTCCCCCACATTAGGTGCAGTATAGTTCCCCCACATTAGGTGCAGTATAGCTCCCTCACATTAGGTGCAGTATAGTTCCCTCACATTAGGTGCAGTATAGTTCCCTCACATTAGGTGCAGTATAGTTCCCACACATTAGGTGCAGTATAGTTCCCCCACATTAGGTGCAGTATAGTTCCCTCACATTAGGTGCAGTATAGTTCCCCCACATTAGGTGCAGTATAGTTCCCTCACATTAGGTGCAGTATAGTTCCCACACATTAGGTGCAGTATAGTTCCCCCACATTAGGTGCAGTATAGTTCCCCCACATTAGGTGCAGTATATTCCCCCACATTAGGTGCAGTATAGTTCCCCCCTACATTAGGTGCAGTATAGTTCCCCCACATTAGGTGCAGTATAGTTCCCCCGCATTAGGTGCAGTATAGTTCCCCCACATTAGGTGCAGTATAGTTCCCCCACATTAGGTGCAGTATAGTTCCTCCACATTAGGTGCAGTATAGTTCCTCCACATTAGGTGCAGTATATTCCCCCACATTAGGTGCAGTATAGTTCCCCCCTACATTAGGTGCAGTATAGTTCCCCCACATTAGGTGCAGTATAGTTCCCCCACATTAGGTGCAGTATAGTTCTCCCCACATTAGGTGCAGTATAGTTCCCCCACATTAGGTGCAGTATAGTTCCCCCACATTAGGTGCAGTATAGTTCCCCCACATTAGGTGCAGTATAGTTCCCCCACATTATGTGCAGTATAGTTCCCCCACATTAGGTGCAGTACAGTTCCCCCACATTAGGTGCAGTACAGTTCCCCCACATTAGGTGCAGTATAGTTCCCCCACATTAAGTGCAGTACAGTTCTCCACATTAGGTGCAGTACAGTTCCCCCACATTAGGTGCAGTATAGTTCCCCCACATTAGGTGCAGTACAGTTCTCCACATTAGGTGCAGTATAGTTCCCCCACATTAGGTGCAGTACAGTTCTCCACATTAGGTGCAGTATAGTTCCCCCACATTAGGTGCAGTATAGTTCCCACACATTAGGTGCAGTATAGTTCCCACACATTAGGTGCAGTATAGTTGCACCACATTAGGTGCAGTATAGTTCCCCCACATTAGGTGTAGTATAGTTCCCCACATTAGGTGCAGTATAGTTCCCCCACATTATGTGCAGTATAGTTCCCCCACATTAGGTGCAGTACAGTTCCCCCACATTAGGTGCAGTATAGTTCCCCCACATTAGGTGCAGTACAGTTCCCCCACATTAAGTGCAGTACAGTTCTCCACATTAGGTGCAGTACAGTTCTCCACATTAGGTGCAGTACAGTTCTCCACATTTGGTGCAGTATAGTTCCCCACATTTGGTGCAGTATAGTTACCCCACATTAGGTGCAGTATAGTTCCCCCACATTAGGTGCAGTATAGTTCCCCCACATTAGGTGCAGTATAGTTCCCCCACATTAGGTGCAGTATAGTTCCCCACATTAGGTGCAGTATAGTTCCTCCACATTAGGTGCAGTATAGTTCCCCCACATTAGGTGCAGTATAGTTCTCCACATTAGGTGCAGTATAGTTCCCTCACATTAGGTGCAGTATAGTTCCTCCACATTAGGTGCAGTACAGTTCCCCCACATTAGGTGTAGTATAGTTCCCCACATTAGGTGCAGTACAGTTCTCCACATTAGGTGCAGTACAGTTCTCCACATTAGGTGCAGTATAGTTCCCCCACATTAGGTGCAGTATAGTTCCCCCCTACATTAGGTGCAGTATAGTTCCCCCACATTAGGTGCAGTATAGTTCCCCCACATTAGGTGCAGTATAGTTCCCCACATTAGGTGCAGTATAGTTCCCCCACATTAGGTGCAGTATAGTTCCTCCACATTAGGTGCAGTATAGTTCCCCCACATTAGGTGCAGTATAGTTCCCCCACATTAGGTGCAGTATAGTTCCCACACATTAGGTGCAGTATAGTTCCCACACATTAGGTGCAGTATAGTTCCTCCACATTAGGTGCAGTACAGTTCCCCCACATTAGGTGTAGTATAGTTCCCCACATTAGGTGCAGTACAGTTCTCCACATTAGGTGCAGTACAGTTCTCCACATTAGGTGCAGTATAGTTCCCCCACATTAGGTGCAGTATAGTTCCCCCCTACATTAGGTGCAGTATAGTTCCCCCACATTAGGTGCAGTATAGTTCTCCCCACATTAGGTGCAGTATAGTTCCCCCACATTAGGTACAGTATAGTTCCCCCACATTAGGTGCAGTATAGTTCCCCCACATTAGGTGCAGTATAGTTCCCCCACATTATGTGCAGTATAGTTCCCCCACATTAGGTGCAGTACAGTTCCCCCACATTAGGTGCAGTATAGTTCCCCCACATTAAGTGCAGTACAGTTCTCCACATTAGGTGCAGTACAGTTCTCCACATTAGGTGCAGTATAGTTCCCCGCATTAGGTGCAGTATAGTTCCCCCACATTAGGTGCAGTATAGTTCCCCCACATTAGGTGCAGTATAGTTCCCCCACATTAGGTGCAGTATAGTTCCCCCACATTAGGTGCAGTATAGTTCCATCACATTAGGTGCAGTATAGTTCCCCCACATTAGGTGCAGTACAGTTCTCCACATTAGGTGCAGTATAGTTCCCCCACATTAGGTGCAGTATAGTTCCCCCACATTAGGTGCAGTATAGTTCCCCACATTAGGTGCAGTATAGTTCCCACACATTAGGTGCAGTATATTTCCCTCACATTAGGTGCAGTATAGTTGCCCCACATTAGGTGCAGTATAGTTCCCCCACATTAGGTGCAGTATAGTTCCCCCACATTAGGTGCAGTACAGTTCCCCCACATTAGGTGTAGTATAGTTCCCCACATTAGGTGCAGTATAGTTCCCCCACATTATGTGCAGTATAGTTCCCCCACATTAGGTGCAGTACAGTTCCCCCACATTAGGTGCAGTATAGTTCCCCCATATTAGGTGCAGTACAGTTCCCCCACATTAAGTGCAGTACAGTTCTCCACATTAGGTGCAGTACAGTTCCCCACATTAGGTGCAGTATAGTTCCCCACATTTGGTGCAGTATAGTTACCCCACATTAGGTGCAGTATAGTTCCCCCACATTAGGTGCAGTATAGTTCCCCCACATTAGGTGCAGTATAGTTCCCCCACATTAGGTGCAGTATAGTTCCCCCACATTAGGTGCAGTATAGTTCCCCACATTAGGTGCAGTATAGTTCCCCCACATTAGATGCAGTATAGTTCCTCCACATTAGGTGCAGTATAGTTCCCCCACATTAGGTGCAGTATAGTTCCCCCACATTAGGTGCAGTATAGTTCCCCCACATTAGGTGCAGTATAGTTCCCCCACATTAGGTGCAGTATAGTTCTCCACATTAGGTGCAGTATAGTTCCCCCACATTAGGTGCAGTATAGTTCCTCCACATTAGGTGTAGTATAGTTCCCCACATTAGGTGCAGTATAGTTCCCCCACATTAGGTGCAGTATAGTTCCCACACATTAGGTGCAGTATAGTTCCCACACATTAGGTGCAGTATAGTTGCCCCACATTAGGTGCAGTATAGTTCCCCCACATTATGTGCAGTATAGTTCCCCCACATTAGGTGCAGTACAGTTCCCCCACATTAGGTGCAGTATAGTTCCCCCACATTAAGTGCAGTACAGTTCTCCACATTAGATGCAGTACAGTTCCCCACATTAGGTGCAGTATAGTTCCCCCACATTAGGTGCAGTATAGTTCCCCCACATTAGGTGCAGTATAGTTCCCCCACATTGGGTGCAGTATAGTTATTCCACATTAGGTGCAGTATATTCCCCCACATTAGGTGCAGTATAGTTCCCCCACATTAGGTGCAGTATAGTTCTCCACATTAGGTGCAGTATAGTTCCCCCACATTAGGTGCATTATAGTTCCTCCACATTAGGTGCAGTACAGTTCCCCCACATTAGGTGTAGTATAGTTCCCCACATTAGGTGCAGTATAGTTCCCCCACATTAGGTGCAGTATAGTTCCCACACATTAGGTGCAGTATAGTTCCCACACATTAGGTGCAGTATAGTTGCCCCACATTAGGTGCAGTATAGTTCCCCCACATTATGAGCAGTATAGTTCCCCCACATTAGGTGCAGTACAGTTCCCCCACATTAGGTGCAGTATAGTTCCCCCACATTAAGTGCAGTACAGTTCTCCACATTAGATGCAGTACAGTTCTCCACATTAGGTGCAGTATAGTTCCCCACATTAGGTGCAGTATAGTTCCCCCACATTAGGTGCAGTATAGTTCCCCCACATTAGGTACAGTATAGTTCCCCACATTAGGTGCAGTACAGTTCCCCATATTAGGTGCAGTATAGTTCCCCCACATTAGGTGCAGTATAGTTCCCCCACATTAGGTGCCAGTATAGTTCCCCCACATTAGGTGCAGTATAGTTCCCCACATTAGGTGCAGTATAGTTCCCCACACTAGGTGCAGTATATCTCTCCACATTAGGTGCAGCATAGTTCCCCACATTAGGTGCAGTACAGCTCCCCACATTAGGTGCAGTATAGTTCCCCACATTAGGTGCAGTATAGTTCCCCACATTAGGTGCAGTATAGTTCCCCCACATTAGGTGCAGTACAGTTCCCCACATCAGGTGCAGTATAGTTCCCCCACATTAGGTGCAGTATAGTTCCCCACATAAGGTACAGTATAGTTCCCCACATTAGGTGCAGTATAGTTCCCCCCACATTAGGTGCAGTATAGTTCCTCCACATTAGGTGCCAGTATAGTTCCCCCACATTAGGTGCAGTATAGTTCCCCACATTAGGTGCAGTATAGTTCCCCACATTAGGTGCAGTATAGTTCCCCACACTAGGTGCAGTATATCTCTCCACATTAGGTGCAGTATAGTACCCCACATTAGGTGCAGTACAGCTCCCCACATTAGGTGCAGTATAGTTCCCCACATTAGGTGCAGTATAGTTCCCCACATTAGGTGCAGTATAGTTCCCCCACATTAGGTGCAGTACAGTTCCCCACATCAGGTGCAGTATAGTTCCCCCACATTAGGTGCAGTATAGTTCCCCCACATTAGGTGCAGTATAGTTCCCCACATTAGGTGCAGTATAGTTCCCCACATTAGGTGCAGTATAGTTCCCCACATTAGGTGCAGTATAGTTCCCCACATTAGGTGCAGTATAGTTCCCCAGATTAGGTGCAGTATAGTTCCCCCACATTAGGTGCAGTATAGTTCCCCCACATTAGGTGCAGTATAGTTCCCCGACATTAGGTGCAGTATAGTTCCCCACACTAGGTGCAGTATAGCTCCCCACATTAGGTGCAGTATAGTTCCCCACATTAGGTGCAGTATAGTTCCCACACATTAGGTGCAGTATAGTTCCCCCACATTAGGTGCAGTACAGTTCCCACACATTAGGTGCAGTATAGTTCCCCGACATTAGGTGCAGTATAGTTCCCCACATTAGGTGCAGTATAGTTCCCCAGATTAGGTGCAGTATAGTTCCCCCACATTAGGTGCAGTATAGTTCCCCCACATTAGGTGCAGTATAGTTCCCCGACATTAGGTGCAGTATAGTTCCCCACACTAGGTGCAGTATAGCTCCCCACATTAGGTGCAGTATAGTTCCCCACATTAGGTGCAGTATAGTTCCCACACATTAGGTGCAGTATAGTTCCCCCACATTAGGTGCAGTACAGTTCCCACACATTAGGTGCAGTATAGTTCCCCCACATTAGGTGCAGTATAGTTCCCACACATTAGGTGCAGTACAGTTCTCACACATTAGGTGCAGTATAGTCCCCCACATTAGGTGCAGTATAGTTCCCCCACATTAGGTGCAGTATAGTTCCCCCACATTAGGTGCAGTATAGTTCCCCCACATGAAGTGCAATATAGCTCCCCCACATTAGGTGCAATATAGTTCCCCCACATTAGGTGCAGTATAGTCCCCCACATTAGGTGCAGTATAGTTCCCCCACATTAGGTGCAGTATAGTTCCTCCACATTAGGTGCAGAATAGTCCCCCCCCCATTAGGTGCAGTATAGTTCTCCCCACATTAGGTGAAGTATAGTTCCCCCACAGACATACAGCCTTCAGACATATACAGTGTATGTCTGTGTACTGCCCCACTTCAGTGTTCCGACCACCACTCCCCCGGTCCGGGTTCACAATCTACTGCAATGGCCTACAGGTCATAGGAGTAGGTCCCGGGACCGGAGGAGTGGTGGTGGGAACACTGAAGATGATGTACAACATACAGGTAACTTACCATGCTCGTGCGCGCATCCTCCTCCTTGCTGCTCCGCTCTTCTGTATCTATGTGCACACGCACGGGACATCAGTGACATCACAGCGGCCCCTGCATTTTTAAAGTTAACGCTGGGCCACAGAAAGGTAACGAGGCAACCTTGTGCCCCGAAAAGGTCTTTCGGGACACAGGGATGTCCAGAAAGTGGTCAGGGCCCAAGCAAGGCCCCAACCAGAGCGAGGCCTTAGGCAGCAGCCTTAATGGCCTGATTGGTAGAGCTGCCTCCGGTCTCTGATCTCTATGATATCTGTGATCTTTATGGTCTCTGATCTCTGTGATATCTGTGATCTCTATGGTCTCTGATCTCTATGATATCTGTGATCTCTATGGTCTCTGATCTCAATGATATCTGTGATCTCTATGGTCTCTGATCTCTATGATATCTGTGATCTCTATGGTCTCTGATCTCTATGATATCTGTGATCTCTATGGTCTCTGATCTCTATGATATCTGTGATCTCTATGGTCTCTGACCTCTATGATATCTGTGATCTCTATGGTCTCTGATCTCTATGATATCTGTGATCTCTATGGTCTGTGATCTCTATGGTCTCTGATCTCTATGATATCTATGATATCTCTGATCTCTATGGTCTCTGATCTCTATGATATCTCTGATATCTATGGTCTCTGATCTTTATGGTCTCTGATCTCTATGGTCTCTGATCTCTAGGATATCTGTGATCTCCATGAACTCTGATCTCTATGATATCTGTGATTTTTATGGTCTCTGATCTCTATGATATCTATGATCTCTATTGTCTCTGATCTCTATGATATTTCTGATCTCTATGATATCTGTGATCTCTATGGCCTCTGATCTCTATATCTGTGATCTCTATGGTCTCTGATCTCTATGATATCTGTGATCTTTATGGTTTCTGATCTCTATGATATCTGTGATCTCCATGGACTTTGATCTCTATGTTATTTATGATGTTTATGGTTTCTGATCTCTATGATATCTATGAGCTCTGTGATATCTGTGATCTCTATAGTCTCTGATATCTATGATCTCTGATCTCTAGGATATCTATGATCTCTAAGGTCTCTGATCTATATGATATCTGTGATCTCTATGGTCTCTGATCTCTATGATATCTATGATCTCTATGGTCTCTGATCTCTATGATATCTGTGATCTCTGTGGTCTGTGATCTCTATGATATCTGTGATCTCTATGGCCTCTGATCTCTATGATATCTATGATCTCTATGGTATCTGATCTCTATGATATCTGTGATTTCTATGGTCTCTGATCTCTAGGATATCTGTGATCTCAAAGGTCTTTGATCTCTATGATATCTCTGATCTCTATGGTCTCTGATCTCTATGATATCTATGATCTCTATGGTCTCTGATATCTCTGATCTCTATGGTCTCTGATCTCTAGGATATCTATGTTCTCTATGGTCTCTGATCTCTATGATATCTGTGATCTCTATGGTCTCTGATCTCTATATCTGGGATTTCTATGGCCTCTGATCTATATGATCTCTGATCTCTATGATATCTGTGATCTCTACGATCTCTGATCTCTATGATATCTATTGTCTCTGATCTCTATGATATCTGTGATCTCTATGGTCTCTGATCTCTATGATATCTGTGATCTCTATGGTCTCTGATCTCTATGATATCTTTGATCTCTATGGTCTCTGATCTCTATGATATCTGTGATCTCTATGGTCTCTGATCTCTATGATATCTCTGATCTCTATGGTCTCTGATCTTTATGATATCTGTGATATCTATGGTCTCTGATCTCTATGGTCTCTGATCTCTAGGATATCTGTGATCTCTATTGTCTCTGATCTCTATGATATCTATTATCTCTATGGTCTCTGATCTCGATCATATCTCTGATCTCTATGGTCTCTGATCTCTATGATATCTCTGATCTCTATGATATCTGTGATCTCTATGGTCTCTGATCTCTATGATATCTGTGATCTCTATGGTCTCTGATCTCTACGATATCTGTGATCAGAGACCATAGAGATCACAGATATCATAGAGATCATTTATACCATACAGTGTATGTCTGTGTACTGCCCCACTTCAGTGTTCCGACCACCACTCCCCCGGTCCGGGGTCACAATCTACTGCAATGGCCTACAGGTCATAGGAGTAGGTCCCGGGACCGGAGGAGTGGTGGTGGGAACACTGAAGATGATGTACAACATACAGGTAACTTACCATGCTCGTGCGCGCGTCCTCCTCCTTGCTGCTCCGCTCTGCTGCATCTATGTGCACACGCACATAGATACAGTGCGTGCGCTACCTCACGGCGGCCCCTGCGTTTTTAAAGTTAACGCTGGGCCACAAAAAGGTAACGAGGCAACCTTGTGCCTCCAAAAGATCTTTCGGGACACAGGGATGTCCAGAAGGTGGTCAGGGCCCGAGCAAGGCCCCGACCAGAGCGAGGCCTTAGGCAGCAGCCTAAATGGCCTGATTGGTAGAGCCGCCTCTGGTCTCTGATCTCTATGACATCTGTGATCTCTATGGTCTCTGATCTCTATGATATCTGTGATCTCCATGGTCTCTGATCTTTCTGATATCTTTGATCTCTATGATATCTCTGATCTCTATGATATCTGTGATCGCTATGGTCTCTGATCTCTATGATATCTGTGATCTCTCTGGTCTCTGATCTCTACGATATCTGTGATCTCTATGGTCTCTGATCTCTATGATATCTGTGATCTCTATGATATCTCTGATCTCTATGGTCTCTGATCTCTATGATCTCTATGGTCTCTGATCTCTATGATATCTGTGATCTCTATTGTCTCTGATCTCTAGGATATCTGTGATCTCAATTGTTTCTGATCTCTATGATATCTATTATCTCTATGGTCTCTGATCTCGATCATATCTCTGATTTCTATGGTCCCTGATCTCTATGATATCTCTGATCTCTATGGCCTCTGATCTCTCTGATATCTGTGACCTCTATCATCTCTGATCTCTATGGTCTCTGATCTCCATGATATCTGTGATCTCTATGATATATGTGATCTCTATGGCCTCTGATCTCTATGATCTCTATGATTTCTATGGCCTTTGATCTCTATGATATCTGTGATCTCTATGGTCTCTGATCTCTATGATATCTGTGATCTCTATGGTCTCTGATCTCTAAGACATCTGTGATCTCTATGGTCTCTGATCTTTATGATATCTCTGATCTCTATGATATCTCTAATCTCTATGGTCTCTGATCTCTATGATATCTGTGATATCTATGGTCTCTGATCTCTATGATATCTGTGATATCTATGATCTTTATGGTCTCTGATCTCTATGATATCTGTGATCTCTCTGGTCTCTGATCTCTATGATATCTGTGATCTCTATGGTCTCTGATCTCTATGATATCTGTGATATCTATGGTCTCTGATCTCTATGATATCTGTGATATCTATGATCTTTATGGTCTCTGATCTCTATGATATCTGTGATCTCTCTGGTCTCTGATCTCTATGATATCTGTGACCTCTATGGTCTCTGATCTCTATGATATCTGTGATCTCTATGGTCTCTGATCTCTATGATATCTGTGATCTCTATGATATCTGTGATCCCTACGGTCTCTGATCTCTATGATATCTCAGATCTCTATGATATCTGTGATCTCTATGGTCTCTGATCTCTATGATATCTGTGATCTCTATGGTCTCTGATCTCTATGGTCTCGGATCTCTATGATATCTCTGATCTCTATGATATCTGTGATCTCTATGGTCTCTGATCTCTATGATATCTGTGATCTCTATGATATCTGTGATCCCTACGGTCTCTGATCTCTATGATATCTCTGATCTCTATGATATCTCTGATCTCTATGGTCTCGGATCTCTATGATATCTCCGATCTCTATGGTCTCTGATCTCTATGATATCTCTGATCTCTATGATATCTCTGATCTCTATGGTCTCTGACCTCTATGATATCTGTGATCTCTATGGCCTCTGATCTCTATGTCTCTGATCTCGATGATGTCTGTGATCTCTATGGTCTCTGATCTCTATGATATCTGTGATCTCTATGGTCTCTGATCTCTATGATATCTGTGATCTCTATGGTCTCTGATCTCTATGATATCTCTGATCTCTATGATATCTGTGATATCTATGGTCTCTGATCTCTATGGTCTCTGATCTCTAGGATATCTGTGATCTCTATGGTCTCTGATCTCTATGATATCTGTGATCTCTATGGTCTCTGATCTCTATGATATCTCGGATCTCTATGATATCTGTTATATCTATGGTCTCGGATCTCTATGATCTCTATGGTCTCTGATCTCTAGGATATCTGTGATCTCTATTGTCTCTGATCTCTATTATATCTATTATCTCTATGGTCTCTGATCTCGATCATATCTCTGATCTCTATGGTCTCTGATCTCTATGATATCTCTGATCTCTATGATATATGTGATCTCTATGGTCTCTGATCTCTATGATATCTGTGATCTCTATGGTCTCTGATCTCTATGATATCTGTGATCTCTATGGTATAAATGATCTCTATGATATCTGTGATCTCTATGGTCTCTGATCTCTACGATATCTGTGATCAGAGACCATAGAGATCACAGATATCATAGAGATCATTTATACCATACAGTGTATGTCTGTGTACTGCCCCACTTCAGTGTTCCGACCACCACTCCCCCGGTCCGGGGTCACAATCTACTGCAATGGCCTACAGGTCATAGGAGTAGGTCCCGGGACCAGAGGAGTGGTGGTGGGAACACTGAAGATGATGTACAACATACAGGTAACTTACCATGCTCGTGCGCGCGTCCTCCTCCTTGCTGCTCCACTCCGCTGTATCTATGTGCACACGCACGGGACATCAGTGATGTCCCTGCGTGCGCTACCTCACAGCGGCCCCTGCGTTTTTAAAGTTAACGCTGGGCCACAGAAAGGTAACGAGGCAACCTTGTGCCCCGAAAAGATCTTTCGGGACACAGGGATGTCCAGAAGGTGGTCAGGGCCCGAGCAAGGCCCCAACCAGAGCGAGGCCTTAGGCAGCAGCCTAAATGGCCTGATTGGTAGAGCCGCCTCCGGTCTCTGATCTCTATGATATCTGTGATCTCTATTGTCTCTGATCTCTATGATATCTGTGATCTCTATGGTCTCTGATCTCTATGATATCTGTGATCTCTATGGTCTCTGATCTCTATGATATCTGTGATCTCTATGGCCTCTGATCTCTATGGTCTCTGATCTCTATGATATCTGTGATCTCTATGATATCTCTGATCTCTATGGTCTCTGATCTCTATGATCTCTGATCTCTATGATGTCTGTGATCTCTATGGTCTCTGATCTCTATGATATCTGTGATCTCTATGGTCTTTGATCTCTATGAAATCTGTGATCTCTATGGCCTCTGATCTCTATGATATCTGTGATCTCTATGGTCTCTGATCTCTATGATATCTGTGATCTCTATGGTCTCTGATCTCTATGATCTCTGATCTCTATGATGTCTGTGATCTCTATGGTCTCTGATCTCCATGATATCTGTGATCTCTATGGCCTCTGATCTCTATGGTCTCTGATCTCTATGATATCTGTGATCTCTATGGTCTCTGATCTCTATGATCTCTGATCTCTATGGCCTCTGATCTCTATGGTCTCTGATCTCTATGATGTCTGTGATCTCTATGGTCCCTGATCTCTATGACATCTATGATCTCTACAGTCTCTGATCTCTGATATCTGTGATCTTCATGGTCTCTGATCTTTATGATATCTTTGATCTCTATGATATCTGTGATCTCTATGGTCTCTGATCTCTATGATGTCTGTGATCTCTATGGTCTCTGATCTCTATGATATCTGTGATCTCTATGGCCTCTGATCTCTATGATATCTGTGATCTCTATGGCCTCTGATCTCTATGATATCTGTGATCTCTATGGTCTCTGATCTCTATGATCTCTGATCTCTATGATGTCTGTGATCTCTATGGTCTCTGATCTCTATGATATCTGTGATCTCTATGGCCTCTGATCTCTATGGTCTCTGATCTCTATGATATCTGTGATCTCTATGGTCTCTGATCTCTATGATCTCTGATCTCTATGGCCTCTGATCTCTATGGTCTCTGATCTCTATGATGTCTGTGATCTCTATGGTCTCTGATCTCTATGATATCTGTGATCTCCATGGTCTCTGATCTTTATGATATCTTTGATCTCTATGATATCTGTGATCTCTATGATATCTCTGATCTCTGTGATATCTATGGTCTCTGATCTCTATGATATCTCTAATCTCTATGGTTTCTGATCTCTATGATATCTGTGATCTCTATGGTCTCTGATCTCTATGATATCTCTGATCTCTATGATATCTCTGATCTCTATGATATCTATGATCTCTATGGTCTCTGATCTCTATGGTCTCTGATCTCTAGGATATCTGTGATCTCTATGGTCTCTGATCTCTATGATATCAGTGATCTCTATTGTCTCTGATCTCTAGGATATCTGTGATCTCAATTGTCTCTGATCTCTATGATATCTATTATCTTTATGGTCTCTGATCTCGATCATATCTCTGATCTCTATGGTCTCTGATCTCTATGATATCTCTGATCTCTATGATATCTGTGATCTCTATGGTCTCTAATCTCTATGATATCTGTGATCTGTATGGTCTCTGATCTCTATGATATCTGTGATTTCTATGGTATAAATGATCTCTATGATATCTGTGATCTCTATGGTCTCTGATCTCTACGATATCTGTGATCTCTATGGTCTCTAATCTCCATGATATCTGTGATCTCTATGGTCTCTGATCTCTATGGTTTCTGATCTCCATGATATCTGTGACCTCTATGATATCTGTGATCTCAATTGTCTCTGATCTCTATGATATCTATTATCTCTATGGTCTCTGATCTCTCTGATATCTGTGACCTCTATGGTCTCTGATCTCCATGATATCTGTGATCTCTATGATATCTGTGATCTCTATGGCCTCTGATCTCTATGATCTCTGTGATCTCTATGGCCTCTGATCTCTATGATATCTGTGATCTCTATGGTCTCTGATCTCTATGATATCTGTGATCTCTATGGTCTCTGATCTCTATGATATCTGTGATCTCTATGGTCTCTGATCTCTATGATATCTGTGATCTCTATGGTCTCTGATCTTTATGATATCTCTGATCTCTATGATATCTCTAATCTCTATGGTCTCTGATTGTTACGCCGAGCGCTCCGGGTCCCTGCTCCTCCCCGGAGCGCTCACGGCGTCTCTCTCCCTGCAGCGCCCCGGTCAGACCCGCTGACCGGGAGCGCTGCACTGACATTGCCGGCGGGGATGCGATTCGCACAGCGGGACGCGCCCGCTCGCGAATCGCATCCCAAGTCACTTACCCGTCCCGGTCCCCGGCTGTCATGTGCTGGCGCGCGCGGCTCCGCTCTCTAGGGCGCGCGTGCGCCAGCTCTCTGAGACTTAAAGGGCCAGTGCACCAATGATTGGTGCCTGGCCCAATTAGCTTAATTGGCTTCCACCTGCTCCCTGGCTATATCACATCACTTCCCCTGCACTCCCTTGCCGGATCTTGTTGCCTTGTGCCAGTGAAAGCGTTTAGTGTTGTCCAAAGCCTGTGTTACCTGATCTCCTGCTATCCATATTGACTACGAACCTTGCCGCCTGCCCCGACCTTCTGCTACATCTGACCTTGCCTCTGCCTAGTCCTTCTGTCCCACGCCTTCTCAGCAGTCAGCGAGGTTGAGCCGTTGCTAGTGGATACGACCTGGTTGCTACTGCCGCAGCAAGACCATCCCGCTTTGCGGCGGGCTCTGGTGAACACCAGTAGCCTCTTAGAACCGGTCCACCAGCACGGTCCACGCTAATCCCTCGCTGACACAGTGGATCCACAACCTGTAAGCCGAATGGTGACAGTAGATCCGGCCATGGATCCTGCTGAGGTGCCGCTGTTAAGTCTCGCTGACCTTACCACGGTGGTCGCTCAGCAATCGCAGCAGATTGCCCAACAAGGACAGCAGCTGTCGCAGTTGACCGCCACGTTACAGCAACTTCTGCCTCTGCTACAGCAGCAACCATCTCCTCCGCCAGCTCCTGCACCTCCTCCGCAGCGAGTGGCCACTCCTAGCCTCCGCTTGTCCCTGCCGGACAAATTTGATGGGGACTCTAGACTCTGCCGTGGATTTTTGTCTCAATGTTCCTTGCATATGGAGATGTTGTCGGACTTGTTTCCTACAGATCGGTCTAAGGTGGCGTTCGTAGTGAGCCTTCTTTCAGGAAAGGCCTTGTCTTGGGCCACACCGCTCTGGGACCGCAATGATCCTGCCACAGCCACAGTCCAGTCCTTCTTCGCTGAAGTCCGTAGTGTCTTCGAGGAACCAGCCCGAGCTTCTTCTGCCGAGACTGCCCTGCTGAACCTGGTCCAGGGTAATTCTTCTGTAGGCGAGTACGCCATCCAATTTCGTACTCTTGCTTCCGAATTATCTTGGAATAACGAGGCTCTCTGCGCGACCTTTAAAAAAGGCCTATCCAGTAACATCAAGGATATGCTGGCCGCACGAGAGATTCCTGCCAACCTGCAAGAACTTATCCATTTGGCCACCCGCATTGACATGCGTTTTTCTGAGAGACATCAGGAGCTCCGCCAGGAAAAAGACTTAGATCTCTGGGCACCTCTCCCACAGTATCCTTTGCAATCTACGCCTGGGCCTCCCGCCGAGGAGGCTATGCAAGTGGATCGGTCTCGTCTGACCCAGGAAGAGAGGAATCGCCGTAGGGAAGAAAATCTTTGTCTGTACTGTGCCAGTACCGAGCATTTCTTGGTGGATTGCCCTATTCGTCCTCCATGTCTAGGAAACGCACGCACGCACCCAGCTCACGTGGGTGTGGCGTCTCTTGGTTCAAAGTCTGCTTCTCCACGTCTCACGGTGCCCGTGCGGATTTCTCCTTCTGCCAACTCCTCCCTCTCAGCCGTGGCCTGCTTGGACTCTGGTGCCTCTGGGAATTTTATTCTGGATTCTTTAGTGAATAAATTCTGCATCCCAGTGACCCGTCTCGTTAAGCCGCTCTACATTTCCGCGGTCAACGGAGTTAGATTGGATTGCACCGTGCGTTACCGCACAAAACCCCTCTTAATGTGCATTGGACCCCATCACGAAATGATTGAATTTTTCGTCCTTCCCAACTGCACCTCTGAGGTCCTCCTCGGTCTGCCATGGCTCCAGCTTCATTCTCCCACCCTTGACTGGACCACCGGGGAGATCAAGAACTGGGACTCTGCTTGCCATAAGAAATGCCTCTCCCCCCCCCCCCCAGTCCCGTCAGGCAAGCCTCAGTGCCTCCTCGTACACCTGGTCCCCCCAAGGCTTATCTGGACTGTGCCTTGCCTCCTCATGGCCCCGTCCTGGTGACACCCTGTCCCGTGCCATGCTTCACCCCCTGCCCTCCCTCCCCATTCCCACTCCTGCTGTACTGCCTGCCTTTGAGGAAACCCTTCAATCACTCCCGGTGTCCTCATTCCATGGGAAGCAGTTGCCGGACAAAGAAAGGGGGAGACCTAAGGGGGGGGGGGTACTGTTACGCCGAGCGCTCCGGGTCCCTGCTCCTCCCCGGAGCGCTCACAGCGTTTCTCTCCCTGCAGCGCCCCGGTCAGACCCGCTGACTGGGAGCGCTGCACTGACATTGCCGGCGGGGATGCGATTCGCACAGCGGGACGCGCCCGCTAGCGAATCGCATTCCAAGTCACTTACCCGTCCCGGTCCCCGGCTGTCATGTGCTGGCGCGCGCGGCTCCTCTCTCTAGGGCGCGCGCGCGCCAGCTCTCTGAGACTTAAGGGGCCAGTGCACCAATGATTGGCCTGGCCCAATTAGCTTAATTGGCTTCCACCTGCTCCCTGGCTATATCACATCACTTCCCCTGCACTCCCTTGCCGGATCTTGTTGCCTTGTGCCAATGAAAGCGTTTAGTGTGTCCAAAGCCTGTGTTACCTGATCTCCTGCTATCCATATTGACTACGAACCTTGCCGCCTGCCCCGACCTTCTGCTTCGTCTGACCTTGCCTCTGCCTAGTCCTTCTGTCCCACGCCTTCTCAGCAGTCAGCGAGGTTGAGCTGTTGCTAGTGGATACGACCTGGTTGCTACTGCCGCAGCAAGACCATCCCGCTTTGCGGCGGGCTCTGGTGAACACCAGTAACCTCTTAGAACCGGTCCACCAGCACGGTCCACGCCAATCCCTCGCTGACACAGTGAATCCACAACCTGTAAGCCGAATCGTGACACTGATCTCTATGATATCTGTGATATCTATGATCTCTATGGTCTCTGATCTCTATGATATCTGTGATCTCTATGGTCTCTGATCTCTATGATATCTGTGATCTCTATGGTCTCTGATCTCTCTGATATCTCTGATCTCTATGGTCTCTGATCTCTATGATAATTGTGATCTCTATGGTCTCTAATCTCTATGATGTCTGTGATCTCTGTGGTCTCTGATCTCTATGATATCTGTGATCTCTATGAAATCTCTGATCTCTACGGTCTCTGATCCCTATGATATCTCTGATCTCTATGGTCTCTGATCTCTATCGGTGATCTCTATGGTCTCTGATCTATATGATATCTGTGATCTCTATGGTCTCTGATCTCTATGATATCTCTAATCTCTATGATATCTCTGATCTCTATGATATCTCTGATCTCTATGGTCTCTGATCTCTATGATCTCTATGGTCTCTGATCTCTATGATATCTGTGATCTCTATTGTCTCTGATCTCTAGTATATCTGTGATCTCAATTGTTTCTGATCTCTATGATATCTATTATCTCTATGGTCTCTGATTTCGATCATATCTCTGATCTCTATGGTCTCTGAACTCTATGATATCTCTGATCTCTATGATATCTGTGATCTCTATGGTCTCTGATCTCTATGATATCTGTGATCTCTATGGTCTCTGATCCCTATGATATCTGTGATCTCTATGGTCTCTGATCTCTATGATATCTGTGATCTCTATGGTCTCTGATCTCTACGATATCTGTGATCTCTCTATGGTCTCTGATCTCCATGATATCTGTGATCTCTATAGTCTCTGATCTCTATGGTCTCTGATCTCCATGATATCTGTGATCTCTATGATATCTGTGATCTCTATATCTGTGATCTCTATGGCCTCTGATCTCTATGATCTCTTTGATCTCTATGGCCTCTGATCTCTCTGATATCTGTGACCTCTATGATCTCTGATCTCGATGGTCTCTGATCTCCATGATATCTGTGATCTCTATGATATATGTGATCTCTATGGCCTCTGCTCTCTATGATCTCTGTGATCTCTATGGCCTCTGATCTCTATGATATCTGTGATCTCTATGGCCTCTGATCTTTATGATATCTCTGATCTCTATAATATCTCTGATCTCTATGATATCTGTGATATCTATGGTCTCTTATCTCTATGATATCTGTGATATCTATGATCTTTATGGTCTCTGATCTCTATGATATCTGTGATCTCTCTGGTCTCTGATCTCTATGATATCTGTGATCTCTATGGTCTCTGATCTCTATGATATCTGTGATCTCTATGATATCTCTGATCTCTATGATATCTGTGATCTCTATGGTCTCTGATCTCTATGATATCGTGATCTCTATGGTCTCTGATCTCTATGATATCTCCGATCTCTATGGTCTCTGATTTCTATGATATCTCTGATCTCTATGATATCTGTGATCTCTATGGTCCTCTGATCTCTATGATATCTCTGATCTCTATGATATCTGTGATCTCTATGGTCTCTGATCTCGATGATGTCTGTGATCTCTATGGTCTCTGATCTCTATGATATCTATGATCTCTATGGTCTCTGATCTCTATGATATCTGTGATCTCCATGGTCTCTGATCTTTATGATATTTTTGATCTCTATGATATCTGTGCTCTCTCTGGTCTCTGATCTCTACGATATCTGTGATCTCTATGGTCTCTGATCTCTATGATATCTGTGATCTCTATGGTCTCTGATCTCAATGATATATCCGATCTCTATGTGTCTCTGATCTCTATGATATCTCTGATCTCTAAGATATATGTGATCTCCATTGGTCTCTGATCTCTATGATATCTGTGATCTCTATGGTCTCTGATCTCTATGATATCTGTGATCTCTATGTGCCTCTGATCTCTATGATATCTCTGATCTCTATGGCCTCTGATCTCTATGGTCTCTGATCTCTATGGTCTATGATCTCTATGGTCTCTGATCTCTATGATATCTCTGATCTCTATGATCTCTTGATCTCTATGGCCTCTGATCTCTCTGATATCTGTGACCTCTATGATCTCTGATCTCTATGGTCTCTGATCTCCATGATATCTGTGATCTCTATGATATATGTGATCTCTATGGCCTCCGAGGTTGAGCTGTTGCTAGTGGATACGACCTGGTTGCTACTGCCGCAGCAAGACCATCCCGCTTTGCGGCGGGCTTCTGGTGAACACCAGTAACCTCTTAGAACCGGTCCACCAGCACGGTCCACGCCAATCCCTCGCTGACACAGTGAATTCCACAACCTGTAAGCCGAATCGTGACACTGATCTCTATGATATCTGTGATATCTATGATCTCTATGGTCTCTGATCTCTATGATATCTGTGATCTCCTATGGTCTCTGATCTCTATGATATCTGTGATCTCTATGGTCTCTGATCTCTCTGATATCTCTGATCTCTATGGTCTCTGATCTCTATGATAATTGTGATCTCTATGGTCTCTGATCTCTATGATGTCTGTGATCTCTATGGTCTCTGATCTCTATGATATCTGTGATCTCTATGAAATCTCTGATCTCCTACGGTCTCTGATCCCTATGATATCTCTGATCTCTATGGTCTCTGATCTCTATCGGTGATCTCTATGGTCTCCTGATCTATATGATATCTGTGATCTCTATGGTCTCTGATCTCTATGATATCTCTAATCTCTATGATATCTCTGATCTCTATGATATCTCTGATCTCCTATGGTCTCTGACTCTCTATGATCTCTATGGTCTCTTGATCTCTCTATGATTGATCTCTATTGTCTCTGATCTCTAGTATATCTGTGATCTCAATTGTTTCTGATCTCTATGATATCTATTATCTCTATGGTCTCTGATTTCGATCATATCTCTGATCTCTATGGTCTCTGAACTCTATGATATCTCTGATCTCTATGATATCTGTGATCTCTATGGTCTCTGATCTCTATGATATCTGTGATCTCTATGGTCTCTGATCCCTATGATATCTGTGATCTCTATGGTCTCTGATCTCTATGATATCTGTGATCTCTATGGTCTCTGATCTCTACGATATCTGTGATCTCTCTATGGTCTCTGATCTCCATGATATCTGTGATCTCTATAGTCTCTGATCTCTATGGTCTCTGATCTCCATGATATCTGTGATCTCTATGATATCTGTGATCTCTATATCTGTGATCTCTATGGCCTCTGATCTCTATGATCTCTTTGATCTCTATGGCCTCTGATCTCTCTGATATCTGTGACCTCTATGATCTCTGATCTCGATGGTCTCTGATCTCCATGATATCTGTGATCTCTATGATATATGTGATCTCTATGGCCTCTGATCTCTATGATCTCTGTGATCTCTATGGCCTCTGATCTCTATGATATCTGTGATCTCTATGGCCTCTGATCTCTATGGTCTCTGATCTCTATGATATCTGTGATCTCTATGGTCTCTGATCTTTATGATATCTCTGATCTCTATAATATCTCTGATCTCTATGATATCTGTGATATCTATGGTCTCTTATCTCTATGATATCTGTGATATCTATGATCTTTATGGTCTCTGATCTCTATGATATCTGTGATCTCTCTGGTCTCTGATCTCTATGATATCTGTGATCTCTATGGTCTCTGATCTCTATGATATCTGTGATCTCTATGATATCTCTGATCTCTATGATATCTGTGATCTCTATGGTCTCTGATCTCTATGATATCTGTGATCTCTATGGTCTCTGATCTCTATGATATCTCCGATCTCTATGGTCTCTGATTTCTATGATATCTCTGATCTCTATGATATCTGTGATCTCTATGGTCTCTGATCTCTATGATATCTCTGATCTCTATGATATCTGTGATCTCTATGGTCTCTGATCTCGATGATGTCTGTGATCTCTATGGTCTCTGATCTCTATGATATCTATGATCTCTATGGTCTCTGATCTCTATGATATCTGTGATCTCCATGGTCTCTGATCTTTATGATATTTTTGATCTCTATGATATCTGTGCTCTCTCTGGTCTCTGATCTCTACGATATCTGTGATCTCTATGGTCTCTGATCTCTATGATATCTGTGATCTCTATGGTCTCTGATCTCAATGATATATCCGATCTCTATGGTCTCTGATCTCTATGATATCTCTGATCTCTAAGATATATGTGATCTCCATGGTCTCTGATCTCTATGATATCTGTGATCTCTATGGTCTCTGATCTCTATGATATCTGTGATCTCTATGGTCTCTGATCTCTATGATATCTGTGATCTCTATTGCCTCTGATCTCTATGATATCTCTGATCTCTATGGCCTCTGATCTCTATGGTCTCTGATCTCTATGGTCTATGATCTCTATGGTCTCTGATCTCTATGATATCTCTGATCTCTATGATCTCTTTGATCTCTATGGCCTCTGATCTCTCTGATATCTGTGACCTCTATGATCTCTGATCTCTATGGTCTCTGATCTCCATGATATCTGTGATCTCTATGATATATGTGATCTCTATGGCCTCTGATCTCTATGATATCTCCGATCTCTATGGTCTCTGATTTCTATGATATCTCTGATCTCTATGATATCTGTGATCTCTATGGTCTCTGATCTCTATGATATCTCTGATCTCTATGATATCTGTGATCTCTATGGTCTCTGATCTCGATGATGTCTGTGATCTCTATGGTCTCTGATCTCTATGATATCTATGATCTCTATGGTCTCTGATCTCTATGATATCTGTGATCTCCATGGTCTCTGATCTTTATGATATTTTTGATCTCTATGATATCTGTGCTCTCTCTGGTCTCTGATCTCTACGATATCTGTGATCTCTATGGTCTCTGATCTCTATGATATCTGTGATCTCTATGGTCTCTGATCTCAATGATATATCCGATCTCTATGGTCTCTGATCTCTATGATATCTCTGATCTCTATGATATATGTGATCTCCATGGTCTCTGATCTCTATGATATCTGTGATCTCTATGGTCTCTGATCTCTATGATATCTGTGATCTCTATTGCCTCTGATCTCTATGATATCTCTGATCTCTATGGCCTCTGATCTCTATGGTCTCTGATCTCTATGGTCTATGATCTCTATGGTCTCTGATCTCTATGATATCTCTGATCTCTATGATCTCTTTGATCTCTTTGGCCTCTGATCTCTCTGATATCTGTGATCTCTATGATCTCTGATCTCTATGGTCTCTGATCTCCATGATATCTGTGATCTCTATGATATATGTGATCTCTATGGCCTCTGATCTCTATGATCTCTGTGATCTCTATGGCCTCTGATTTCTATGATATCTGTGATCTCTATGGCCTCTGATCTCTATGGTCTCTGATCTCTATGATATCTGTGATCTCTATGGTCTCTGATCTTTATGATATCTCTGATCTCTATAATATCTCTGATCTCTATGATATCTGTGATATCTATGGTCTCTTATCTCTATGATATCTGTGATATCTATGATCTTTATGGTCTCTGATCTCTATGATATCTGTGATCTCTCTGGTCTCTGATCTCTATGATATCTGTGATCTCTATGGTCTCTGATCTCTATGATATCTGTGATCTCTATGGTCTCTGATCTCTATGATATCTGTGATCTCTATGATATCTGTGATCCCTACGGTCTCTGATATCTATGATATCTCTGATCTCTATGATATCTAAGATCTCTATGGTCTCTGATCTCTATGATATCTGTGATCTCTATGGTCTCTGATCTCTATGATATCTCCGATCTCTATGGTCTCTGATTTCTATGATATCTCTGATCTCTATGATATCTGTGATCTCTATGGTCTCTGATCTCTATGATATCTCTGATCTCTATGATATCTGTGATCTCTATGGTCTCTGATCTCGATGATGTCTGTGATCTCTATGGTCTCTGATCTCTATGATATCTATGATCTCTATGGTCTCTGATCTCTATGATATCTGTGATCTCCATGGTCTCTGATCTTTATGATATTTTTGATCTCTATGATATCTGTGCTCTCTCTGGTCTCTGATCTCTACGATATCTGTGATCTCTATGGTCTCTGATCTCTATGATATCTGTGATCTCTATGGTCTCTGATCTCTATGATATCTCTGATCTCTATGGTCTCTGATCTCTATGATATCTCTGATCTCTATGATATATGTGATCTCCATGGTCTCTGATCTCTATGATATCTGTGATCTCTATGGTCTCTGATCTCTATGATATCTGTGATCTCTATTGCCTCTGATCTCTATGATATCTGTGATCTCTATGGCCTCTGATCTCTATGGTCTCTGATCTCTATGAAGTCTGTGATCTCTTTGGTCTCTGATCTTGATGATATCTATGATCTCTATGGTCTCTGATCTCTATGATATCTGTGATCTCTATGGTCTCTGATCTCTATGATATCTCCGATCTCTATGGTCTCTGATCTCTATGATATCTCTGATCTCTATGATATCTGTGATCTCCATGGTCTCTGATCTCTATGATATCTGTGATCTCTATGGTCTCTGATCTCTATGATATCTGTGATCTCTATGGCCTCTGATCTCTATGATATCTGTGATCTCTATGGCCTCTGATCTCAATGGTCTCTGATCTCTATGATGTCTGTGATCTCTATCGTCTCTGATCTCGATGATATCTATGATCTCTATGGTCTCTGATCTCTATGATATCTGTGATCTCCATGGTCTCTGATCTTTATGATATCTTTGATCTCTATGATATGTCTGATCTCTATGATATCTCTGATCGTTATGGTCTCTGATCTCTATGATATCTGTGATATCTATGGTCTCTGATCTCTATGATATCTGTGATCTCTCTGGTCTCTGATCTCTACGATATCTGTGATCTCTATGGTCTCTGATCTCTAGGATAACTCTGATCTCTATGATATCTGTGATCTCTATGGTCTCTGATCTCTATGGCCTCTGATCTCTATGGCCTCTGATCTCTATGGTCTCTGATCTCTATGGTCTCTGATCTCTATGATATCTCTGATCTCTATGATATCTATTATCTCTATGGTCTCTGATCTCTATCATATCTCTGATCTCTATGGTCTCTGATCTGTATGATATCTGTGATCTCTATGGTCTCTGATCTCTATGGTCTCTGATCTCTATGATATCTCCGATCTCTATGATCTCTAGGATATCTCTGATCTCTATGATATCTGTGATCTCTATGGTCTCTTATCTCTATGATATCTCTGATCTCTATGGTCTCTGATCTATTTTGTCTCTGATCTCTATGGCTTCTGATCTCTATGGTCTCTGATCTCTATGGTCTATGATCTCTATGGTCTCTGATCTCTATGATATCTCTCATCTCTATGATATCTATTATCTCTATGGTCTCTGATCTCTATCATATCTCTGATCTCTATGGTCTCTTATCTCTATGGTCTCTTATCTCTATGGTCTCTGATCTCTATGGTCTCTGATCTCTATGGTCTCTGATCTCTATGATATCTGTGATCTTTATGGTCTCTGATCTCTATGATATCTATGATTTCTATGGTCTCTGATCTCTATGATATCTCTGATCTCTATGGTCTCTGATCTCTATGATATCTATGATTTCTATGGCCTCTGATCTCTAAGGTCTCTGATCTCTGTGATATCGGTGATCTCTATGGTCTCTGATCTCTGTGATATCTGTGATCTCTATGGTCTCTGATCTCTATGATATCTGTGATCTCCATGGTCTCTGATCTCTGATATCTATGATTTCTATGGTCTCTGATCTCTATGATATCTCTGATCTCTATGGTCTCTGATCTCTACGATATCTGTGATCTCTATGGTCTCTGATCTCCATGATATCTGTGATCTCTATAGTCTCTGATCTCTATGGTCTCTGATCTCCATGATATCTGTGATCTGTATGATATCTGTGATCTCTATGGTCTCTGATCTCTATGATATCTGTGATCTCTATTGCCTCTGATCTCTATGATATCTCTGATCTCTATGGCCTCTGATCTCTATGGTCTCTGATCTCTATGGTCTATGATCTCTATGGTCTCTGATCTCTATGATATCTCTGATCTCTATGATCTCTTTGATCTCTATGGCCTCTGATCTCTCTGATATCTGTGACCTCTATGATCTCTGATCTCTATGGTCTCTGATCTCCATGATATCTGTGATCTCTATGATATATGTGATCTCTATGGCCTCTGATCTCTATGATATCTCCGATCTCTATGGTCTCTGATTTCTATGATATCTCTGATCTCTATGATATCTGTGATCTCTATGGTCTCTGATCTCTATGATATCTCTGATCTCTATGATATCTGTGATCTCTATGGTCTCTGATCTCGATGATGTCTGTGATCTCTATGGTCTCTGATCTCTATGATATCTATGATCTCTATGGTCTCTGATCTCTATGATATCTGTGATCTCCATGGTCTCTGATCTTTATGATATTTTTGATCTCTATGATATCTGTGCTCTCTCTGGTCTCTGATCTCTACGATATCTGTGATCTCTATGGTCTCTGATCTCTATGATATCTGTGATCTCTATGGTCTCTGATCTCAATGATATATCCGATCTCTATGGTCTCTGATCTCTATGATATCTCTGATCTCTATGATATATGTGATCTCCATGGTCTCTGATCTCTATGATATCTGTGATCTCTATGGTCTCTGATCTCTATGATATCTGTGATCTCTATTGCCTTTGATCTCTATGATATCTCTGATCTCTATGGCCTCTGATCTCTATGGTCTCTGATCTCTATGGTCTATGATCTCTATGGTCTCTGATCTCTATGATATCTCTGATCTCTATGATCTCTTTGATCTCTTTGGCCTCTGATCTCTCTGATATCTGTGACCTCTATGATCTCTGATCTCTATGGTCTCTGATCTCCATGATATCTGTGATCTCTATGATATATGTGATCTCTATGGCCTCTGATCTCTATGATCTCTGTGATCTCTATGGCCTCTGATTTCTATGATATCTGTGATCTCTATGGCCTCTGATCTCTATGGTCTCTGATCTCTATGATATCTCTGATCTCTATAATATCTCTGATCTCTATGATATCTGTGATATCTATGGTCTCTTATCTCTATGATATCTGTGATATCTATGATCTTTATGGTCTCTGATCTCTATGATATCTGTGATCTCTCTGGTCTCTGATCTCTATGATATCTGTGATCTCTATGGTCTCTGATCTCTATGATATCTGTGATCTCTATGGTCTCTGATCTCTATGATATCTGTGATCTCTATGATATCTGTGATCCCTACGGTCTCTGATATCTATGATATCTCTGATCTCTATGATATCTGTGATCTCTATGGTCTCTGATCTCTATGATATCTGTGATCTCTATGGTCTCTGATCTCTATGATATCTCCGATCTCTATGGTCTCTGATTTCTATGATATCTCTGATCTCTATGATATCTGTGATCTCTATGGTCTCTGATCTCTATGATATCTCTGATCTCTATGATATCTGTGATCTCTATGGTCTCTGATCTCGATGATGTCTGTGATCTCTATGGTCTCTGATCTCTATGATATCTATGATCTCTATGGTCTCTGATCTCTATGATATCTGTGATCTCCATGGTCTCTGATCTTTATGATATTTTTGATCTCTATGATATCTGTGCTCTCTCTGGTCTCTGATCTCTACGATATCTGTGATCTCTATGGTCTCTGATCTCTATGATATCTGTGATCTCTATGGTCTCTGATCTCTATGATATCTCTGATCTCTATGGTCTCTGATCTCTATGATATCTCTGATCTCTATGATATATGTGATCTCCATGGTCTCTGATCTCTATGATATCTGTGATCTCTATGGTCTCTGATCTCTATGATATCTGTGATCTCTATTGCCTCTGATCTCTATGATATCTGTGATCTCTATGGCCTCTGATCTCAATGGTCTCTGATCTCTATGATGTCTGTGATCTCTATCGTCTCTGATCTCGATGATATCTATGATCTCTATGGTCTCTGATCTCTATGATATCTGTGATCTCCATGGTCTCTGATCTTTATGATATCTTTGATCTCTATGATATGTCTGATCTCTATGATATCTCTGATCGTTATGGTCTCTGATCTCTATGATATCTGTGATATCTATGGTCTCTGATCTCTATGATATCTGTGATCTCTCTGGTCTCTGATCTCTACGATATCTGTGATCTCTATGGTCTCTGATCTCTAGGATAACTCTGATCTCTATGATATCTGTGATCTCTATGGTCTCTGATCTCTATGGCCTCTGATCTCTATGGCCTCTGATCTCTATGGTCTCTGATCTCTATGGTCTCTGATCTCTATGATATCTCTGATCTCTATGATATCTATTATCTCTATGGTCTCTGATCTCTATCATATCTCTGATCTCTATGGTCTCTGATCTGTATGATATCTGTGATCTCTATGGTCTCTGATCTCTATGGTCTCTGATCTCTATGATATCTCCGATCTCTATGATCTCTAGGATATCTCTGATCTCTATGATATCTGTGATCTCTATGGTCTCTTATCTCTATGATATCTCTGATCTCTATGGTCTCTGATCTATTTTGTCTCTGATCTCTATGGCTTCTGATCTCTATGGTCTCTGATCTCTATGGTCTATGATCTCTATGGTCTCTGATCTCTATGATATCTCTCATCTCTATGATATCTATTATCTCTATGGTCTCTGATCTCTATCATATCTCTGATCTCTATGGTCTCTTATCTCTATGGTCTCTTATCTCTATGGTCTCTGATCTCTATGGTCTCTGATCTCTATGGTCTCTGATCTCTATGATATCTGTGATCTTTATGGTCTCTGATCTCTATGATATCTATGATGTCTATGGTCTCTGATCTCTATGATATCTCTGATCTCTATGGTCTCTGATCTCTATGATATCTATGATTTCTATGGCCTCTGATCTCTAAGGTCTCTGATCTCTGTGATATCGGTGATCTCTATGGTCTCTGATCTCTGTGATATCTGTGATCTCTATGGTCTCTGATCTCTATGATATCTGTGATCTCCATGGTCTCTGATCTCTGATATCTATGATTTCTATGGTCTCTGATCTCTATGATATCTCTGATCTCTATGGTCTCTGATCTCTACGATATCTGTGATCTCTATGGTCTCTGATCTCCATGATATCTGTGATCTCTATAGTCTCTGATCTCTATGGTCTCTGATCTCCATGATATCTGTGATCTCTATGATATCTGTGATCTCTATATCTGTGATCTCTATGGCCTCTGATCTCTCTGATATCTGTGACCTCTATGATCTCTGATCTCTATGGTCTCTGATCTCCATGATATCTGTGATCTCTATGATATATGTGATCTCTATGGCCTCTGATCTCTATGATATCTGTGATCTCTATGGCCTCTGATCTCTATGGTCTCTGATCTCTATGATATCTGTGATCTCTATGGTCTCTGATCTTTATGATATCTCTGATCTCTATAATATCTCTGATCTCTATGATATCTGTGATATCTATGGTCTCTTATCTCTATGATATCTTTGATATCTATGATCTTTATGGTCTCTGATCTCTATGATATCTGTGATCTCTCTGGTCTCTGATCTCTATGATATCTGTGATCTCTATGGTCTCTGATCTCTATGATATCTGTGATCTCTATGGTCTCTGATCTCTATGATATCTGTGATCTCTATGATATCTGTGATCCCTACGGTCTCTGATATCTATGATATCTCTGATCTCTATGATATCTGTGATCTCTATGGTCTCTGATCTCTAGGATATCTCTGATCTCTATGATATCTCTGATCTCTATGATATCTCTGATCTCTATGATATCTGTGATCTCTATGGTCTCTGATCTCTATGATATCTCTGATCTCTATGATATCTGTGATCTCTATGGTCTCTGATCTCGATGATGTCTGTGATCTCTATGGTCTCTGATCTCTATGATATCTATGATCTCTATGGTCTCTGATCTCTATGATATCTGTGATCTCCATGGTCTCTGATCTTTATGATATTTTTGATCTCTATGATATCTGTGCTCTCTCTGGTCTCTGATCTCTACGATATCTGTGATCTCTATGGTCTCTGATCTCTATGATATCTGTGATCTCTATGGTCTCTGATCTCTATGATATCTGTGATCTCTATGGTCTCTGATCTCTATGATATCTGTGATCTCTCTGGTCTCTGATCTCTATGATATCTGTGATCTCTATGGTCTCTGATCTCTATGATATCTGTGATCTCTATGGTCTCATCTCTATGATATCTCCGATCTCTATGGTCTCTGATCTCTATGATATCTCTGATCTCTATGATATATGTGATCTCCATGGTCTCTGATCTCTATGATATCTGTGATCTCTATGGTCTCTGATCTCTATGATATCTGTGATCTCTATTGCCTCTGATCTCTATGATATCTGTGATCTCTATGGCCTCTGATCTCTATGGTCTCTGATCTCTATGAAGTCTGTGATCTCTTTGGTCTCTGATCTCGATGATATCTATGATCTCTATGGTCTCTGATCTCTATGATATCTGTGATCTCTATGGTCTCTGATCTCTATGATATCTCCGATCTCTATGGTCTCTGATCTCTATGATATCTCTGATCTCTATGATATCTGTGATCTCCATGGTCTCTGATCTCTATGATATCTGTGATCTCCATGGTCTCTGATCTCTATGATATCTGTGATCTCTATGGTCTCTGATCTCTATGATATCTGTGATCTCTATGGCCTCTGATCTCTATGATATCTGTGATCTCTATGGCCTCTGATCTCAATGGTCTCTGATCTCTATGATGTCTGTGATCTCTATCGTCTCTGATCTCGATGATATCTATGATCTCTATGGTCTCTGATCTCTATGATATCTGTGATCTCCATGGTCTCTGATCTTTATGATATCTTTGATCTCTATGATATCTCTGATCTCTATGATATCTCTGATCGTTATGGTCTCTGATCTCTATGATATCTGTGATATCTATGGTCTCTGATCTCTATGATATCTGTGATCTCTCTGGTCTCTGATCCCTACGATATCTGTGATCTCTATGGTCTCTGATCTCTAGGATAACTCTGATCTGTATGATATCTGTGATCTCTATGGTCTCTGATCTCTATGGTCTCTGATCTCTATGATATCTCCGATCTCTATGATCTCTAGGATATCTCTGATCTCTATGATATCTGTGATCTCTATGGTCTCTTATCTCTATGATATCTCTGATCTCTATGGTCTCTGATCTCTTTTGTCTCTGATCTCTATGGCTTCTGATCTCTATGGTCTCTGATCTCTATGGTCTATGATCTCTATGGTCTCTGATCTCTATGATATCTATGATCTCTATATCTATTATCTCTATGGTCTCTGATCTCTATCATATCTCTGATCTCTATGGTCTCTGATCTCTATGATATCTGTGATCTCTATGGTCTCTGATCTCTATGGTCTGTGATCTCTGATATCTGTGATCTTTATGGTCTCTGATCTCTATGATATCTCTGATTTCTATGGTCTCTGATCTCTATGATATCTCTGATCTCTATGGTCTCTGATCTCTATGATATCTATGATTTCTATGGCCTCTGATCGCTATGGTCTCTGATCTCTATGATATATGTGATCTCTAAGGTCTCTGATCTCTGTGATATCGGTGATCTCTATGGTCTCTGATCTCTATGATATCTGTGATCTCTATGGTCTCTGATCTCTGTGATATCTATGATTTCTATGGTCTCTGATCTCTATGATATCTGTGATCTCTATATCTCTGATCTCTATGATATCTATGATTTCTATGGTCTCTGATCTCTATGATATCTGTGATCTCTATGGCCTCTGATCTCTATGGTCTCTGATCTCTATGATATCGGTGATCTCTATGGTCTCTGATCTCTATGATATCTCTGATCTCTATGGCCTCTGATCTCTATGGTCTCTGATCTCTATGATATCTCTGATCTCTATGGCCTCTGATCTCTATGATATCTATGATTTCTATTGCCTCTGATCTCTATGGTCTCATCTCTGTCTCTATTTACACTACATCCAGTTTCTGCTGCGGTTCTGCCTCCTTGTGTCTCTCTTCCTCTCTGGAGGGGGCGGGGATGTTGTCTTAGTGATGATCATGTGACCTAAACAGGAAGTGTTCAAACCGAACCACATGTAAGTGACTGAGAGATAGAAAGAGACGGCAAAAGAGACTGCAGGAGAGAGAGAGAGACTACAGGAGGGAGAGAGACTACAGGAGAGAGAGAGACTACAGGAGAGAGACTACAGGAGGGAGAGATAGACTACAGGAGAGAGAGAGACTACAGGAGAGAGAGAGACTACAGGAGAGAGAGAGACTACAGGAGGGAGAGAGACTACAGGAGAGAGAGAGAGACTACAGGAGGGAGAGATAGACTACAGGAGAGAGAGAGACTACAGGAGGGAGAGAGACTACAGGAGAGAGAGAGAGAGACTACAGGAGGGAGAGAGACTACAGGAGGGAGAGAGAGACTACAGGAGAGAGAGAGGGAGACTACAGGAGAGAGAGAGACTACAGGAGAGAGAGAGAGACTACAGGAGAGAGAGAGACTACAGGAGGGAGAGAGACTACAGGAGGGAGAGAGAGAGACTACAGGAGAGAGAGAGAGACTACAGGAGGGAGAGAGACTACAGGAGAGAGTGAGTACAGGAGGGAGAGAGACTACAGGAGAGAGAGAGAGACTACAGGAGAGAGAGAGAGACTACAGGAGGGAGAGACTACAGGAGAGAGAGAGAGACTACAGGAGGGAGAGAGACTACAGGAGGGAGAGAGAGAGAGAGAGAGACTACAGGAGAGAGAGAGAGACTACAGGAGAGAGTGAGTACAGGAGGGAGAGAGACTACAGGAGAGAGAGAGAGACTACAGGAGAGAGAGAGAGACTACAGGAGGGAGAGACTACAGGAGAGAGAGAGACTACAGGAGGGAGAGAGACTACAGGAGGGAGAGAGAGAGAGAGACTACAGGAGAGAGAGAGAGAGAGACTACAGGAGAGAGAGAGAGACTACAGGAGAGAGAGACTACAGGAGAGAGAGAGACTACAGGAGAGAGAGGGAGACTACAGGAGAGAGAGAGACTACAGGAGAGAGAGAGATAGACTACAGGAGAGAGAGAGACTACAGGAGAGAGAGAGACTACAGGAGAGAGAGATAGACTACAGGAGAGAGAGAGGGAGACTACAGGAGAGAGAGAGGGAGACTACAGGAGAGAGAGAGAGAGACTACAGGAGAGAGAGAGAGAATAAGACAGACTACAGGAGAGACCATTGCCAGTGTACAGAGTGCAGGAGACTGGAGACCGCCGCCAGACTACAGAGAGTGCAGGAGACTGGAGACCGCCGCCAGACTACAGAGAGTGCAGGAGACTGGAGACCGCCGCCAGACTACAGAGAGTGCAGGAGACTGGAGACCGCCGCCAGACTACAGAGAGTGCAGGAGACTGGAGACCGCCGCCAGACTACAGAGAGTGCAGGAGACTGGAGACCGCCGCCAGACTACAGAGAGTGCAGGAGACTGGAGACCGCCGCCAGACTACAGAGAGTGCAGGAGACTGGAGACCGCCGCCAGACTACAGAGAGTGCAGGAGACTGGAGACCGCCGCCAGACTACAGAGAGTGCAGGAGACTGGAGACCGCCGCCAGACTACAGAGAGTGCAGGAGACTGGAGACCGCCGCCAGACTACAGAGAGTGCAGGAGACTGGAGACCGCCGCCAGACTACAGAGAGTGCAGGAGACTGGAGACCGCCGCCAGACTACAGAGAGTGCAGGAGACTGGAGACCGCCGCCAGACTACAGAGAGTGCAGGAGACTGGAGACCGCCGCCAGACTACAGAGAGTGCAGGAGACTGGAGACCGCCGCCAGACTACAGAGAGTGCAGGAGACTGGAGAGAGCCCTGACCTGCTGCACCACATTCTGCTGACTCAGCTCAGAGCAAAGGTCACTGCTTGTTTTCTTTTTCTTGCAGAAACTGTTTAGCCCATCTCTCATACAATTGACTGTCTCATATCTCTGGCTGTCTCATATCTCTGGCTGTCTCATACGGAGCAGAATGGGGGAGAGAAAGATCCTGTGTATAGGACTGGTCTGTCTAGATATAATCAATGTGGTGGATAGATATCCAGAAGAAGACACGGACACCAGGTACGAGACAACATCACAGAGACGTGTGCGGGTCACCACATAGAGACGAGACGTGTGCCGGTCACCACATAGAGACGAGACGTGTGCCGGTCACCACATAGAGACGAGACATGTGCAGGTCACCACATAGAGACGAGACGTGTGCCGGTCACCACATAAAGACGAGACATGTGCCGGTCACCACATAGAGACGAGACATGTGCCGGTCACCACATAGAGACGAGACGTGTGCAGGTCACCACATAGAGACGAGACGTGTGCCGGTCAGCACATAGAGACGAGACATGTGCCGGTCAGCACATAGAGACGAGACATGTGCCGGTCACCACATAGAGACGAGACATGTGCCGGTCACCACATAGAGACGAGACGTGTGCAGGTCACCACATAGAGACGAGACGTGTGCAGGTCACCACATAGAGACGAGACGTGTGCCGGTCACCACATAGAGACGAGACGTGTGCAGGTCACCACATAGAGACGAGACGTGTGCAGGTCACCACATAGAGACGAGACGTGTGCAGGTCACCACATAGAGACGAGACGTGTGCAGGTCACCACATAGAGACGAGACGTGTGCCGGTCACCACATAGAGACGAGACGTGTGCCGGTCACCACATAGAGACGAGACATGTGCAGGTCACCACATAGAGACGAGACATGTGCCGGTCACCACATAGAGACGAGACATGTGCCGGTCACCACATAGAGACGAGACATGTGCCGGTCACCACATAGAGACGAGACGTGTGCCGGTCACCACATAGAGACGAGACATGTGCCGGTCACCACATAGAGACGAGACGTGTGCCGGTCACCACATAGAGACGAGACATGTGCAGGTCACCACATAGAGACGAGACGTGTGCCGGTCACCACATAGAGACGAGACATGTGCAGGTCACCACATAGAGACGAGACATGTGCCGGTCACCACATAGAGACGAGACATGTGCCGGTCACCACATAGAGACGAGACGTGTGCCGGTCACCACATAGAGACGAGACATGAGCCGGTCACCACATAGAGACGAGACGTGTGCCGGTCACCACATAGAGACGAGACGTGTGCAGGTCACCACATAGAGACGAGACATGTGCCGGTCACCACATAGAGACGAGACATGTGCCGGTCACCACATAGAGACGAGACGTGTGCCGGTCACCACATAAAGACGAGACGTGTGCCGGTCACCACATAGAGACGAGACGTGTGCCGGTCACCACATAGAGACGAGACGTGTGCCGGTCACCACATAGAGACGAGACGTGTGCCGGTCACCACATAGAGACGAGACGTGTGCAGGTCACCACATAGAGACGAGACATGTGCCGGTCACCACATAGAGACGAGACGTGTGCCGGTCACCACATAGAGACGAGACGTGTGCAGGTCACCACATAGAGACGAGACGTGTGCCGGTCACCACACAGAGACGAGACGTGTGCAGGTCACCACATAGAGACGAGACATGTGCCGGTCACCACATAGAGACGAGACATGTGCCGGTCACCACATAGAGACGAGACGTGTGCCGGTCACCACATAGAGACGAGACATGTGCCGGTCACCACATAGAGACGAGACATGTGCAGGTCACCACATAGAGACGAGACATGTGCCGGTCACCACACAGAGGTGAGACATGTGCCGGTCACCACATAGAGACGAGATGTGTGCCGGTCACCACATAGAGACGAGACGTGTGCCGGTCACCACACAGAGACGAGACATGTGCCGGTCACCACACAGAGGCGAGACATGTGCAGGTCACCACATAGAGACGAGACATGTGCCGGTCACCACACAGAGGTGAGACATGTGCAGGTCACCACATAGAGAGGAGACGTGTGCCGGTCACCACATAGAGACGAGACGTGTTCAGGTCACCACATAGAGACGAGACATGTTCAGGTCACCACATAGAGACGAGACGTGTGCCGGTCACCACACAGACGAGACATGTTCAGGTCACCACATAGAGACGAGACATGCAGGTCACCACATAGAGACGAGACGTGCAGGTCACCACATAGAGACGAGACGTGTGCAGGTCACCACATAGAGACGAGACGTGCAGGTCACCACATAGAGACGAGACGTGCAGGTCACCACATAGTGACAAGACATGTGACGGACACCACATAGAGAGGACACGTGTGCCGGTCACCACATAGAGACGAGACATGTGCAGGTCACCACATAAAGACGAGACGTGTGCCGGTCACCACATAGAGACGAGACATGTGCAGGTCACCACATAGAGGTGAAACATGTGCAGGTCACCACACAGAGACGATATATGTGCCAGTCACCACCGTGGGGGGTAGAGGTATGATCTGTGGGGGGGTAGAGGTGTGATCTGTGGGGGGTAGAGGTGTGATCTGTTGGGGGTAGAGGTGTGATCTGTGGGGGGCAGAGGTGTGATCTGTGGGGGGTAGAGGTGTGATCTGTGGGGGTAGAGGTGTGATCTGTGGGGGGTAGTGGTGTGATCTGTGGGGGGTAGTGGTGTGATCTGTGGGGGGGTAGAGGAGTGATTTGTGGGGGTAGAGGTGTGATCTGTGGGGGGTAGAGATGTGATCTGTGGGGGTAGATGTGTGGTCTGTGGGGAGGTAGAGGTGTGATCTGTGGGGGTAGAGCAGTGATCTGTGGGGGTAGTTGTGTGATCAGTTGGGGGGTAGAGGAGTGATGTTTGGGGGTAGTTGTGCGATCAGTTGGGGGGTAGAGGAGTTATCTGTGGGGGGTAGTTGTGCGATCAGTTGGGGGGTAGAGGAGTGATCTGTGGGGGCAGAGGAGTGATCTGTGGGGGGCAGAGGAGTGATCTGTGGGGGGCAGAGGTGTGATCTGTGGGGGTAGTTGTGTGATCAGTTGGGGGGTAGAGGAGTGATGTTTGGGGGTAGTTGTGCGATCAGTTGGGGGGTAGAGGTGTGATCTGTGGGGGGTAGTTGTGCGATCAGTTGGGGGGTAGAGGAGTGATCTGTGGGGGTAAAGGAGTGATCTGTGGGGGGCAGAGGTGTGATCTTTGGGGGGCAGAGGAGTGATCTGTGGGGGTAGTTGTGCGATCAGTTGTGGGGTAGAGGAGTGATCTTTGGGGGTAGTTGTGCGATCAGTTGGGGGCAGAGGAGTGATCTGTGGGGGGTAGAGGTGTGATCAGTTGGGGAGTAGAGGAGTGATCTGTGGGAGTAGAGGAGTGATCTGTGGGGGGCAGAGGTGTGATCTGTGGGGGGTAGTTGTGTGATCAGTTTGGGGGTAGAGGAGTGATCTGTGGGGGGTAGAGGAGTGATCTTTGGGGGTAGTTGTGTGATCAGTTTGGGGGTAGAGGAGTGATCTGTGGGGGGTAGAGGAGTGATCTGTGGGGGTAGAGGAGTGATCTGTGGGGGTAGAGGAGGGATCTGTGGGGGTAGAGGAGTGATCTGTGGGGGTAGTTGTGTGATCAGTTTGGGGGTAGAGGAGTGATCTGTGGGGGTAGTTGTTTGATCAGTTTGGGGGTAGAGGAGTGATCTGTGGGTGGTAGAGGAGTGATCTGTGGGGGGTAGAGGAGTGATCTGTGGGGGTAGTTGTGCGATCAGTTGGGGGGCAGAGGAGTGATCTGTGGGGGTAGTTGTGCGACCAGTTGGGGGCAGAGGTGTGATCTTTGGGGGTAGTTGTGTGATCAGTTGGGGGTAACCACGTATGTGTCCACGGCTCATGTCCTCTCTTTATTGCAGGTGTTTATCTCAGCGGTGGCAGCGCGGTGGTAACGCCTCCAACTCCTGCACCGTGCTGTCTCTACTGGGGGCCCCCTGTGCCTTCATGGGCTCCTTGGCTCCTGGCTACATCGCAGAGTAAGTACCAGGGTCTGGTGGGGGCTGTTATGGATGGACAGGGGCCCCACATCCAGTCTTACCCCAGCGGTCAGTGACACCTCTTCCCCCGGGGCAGTTTGTTGGACAGGCCTTGGTCCACCATGATGAGTCTTTGGGGGGAGTCGTTGTAGGAGGTTCCTATCTCTTTGTATGGTGGACATGTGGAGACCTGTGACCCTCTCTGACCCGCAGATATGGTGGATATGTGGTGACACATGACCTCTGACCCGCAGATATGGTGGATATGTGGTGACCCATGACTTCTGTGACCCGCAGGTATGGTGGATATGTGGTGACCCATGACCTCTGTGACCCACAGATATGGTGGACATGTGGTTGCGCATGACCTCTGACCTGCAGATATGGTGGACATGTGGTGACCCATGACCTCTGTGACCTGCAGGTACGGTGGACATGTGGTGACCCATGACCTCTGACCTGCAGATATGGTGGCCATGTGGTGACCCATGACCTCTGTGACCTGCAGGTATGGTGGACATGTGGTGACCCGTGACCTCTGTGACCTGCAGGTACGGTGGCCATGTGGTGACCCATGACCTCTGACCTGCAGATATGGTGGACATGTGGTGACCCATGACCTCTGTGACCTGCAGGTATGGTGGACATGTGGTGACCCATGACCTCTGGGACCTGCAGGTATGGTGGACATGTGGTGACCCATGACCTCTGTGACCCACAGGTATGGTGGAAATGTGGTGGCCCATGACCTCTGACCCGCAGGTATGCTGGAAATGTGGTGACCCATGACCTCTGGGACCTGCAGGTATGGTGGAAATGTTGTGGCCCATGACCTCTGACACGCAGGTATGGTGGACATGTGGTGACCCATGACCTCTGTGACCCACAGGTATGGTGGAAATGTGGTGGCCCATGACCTCTGACCCGCAGGTATGGTGGAAATGTGGTGACCCATGACCTCTGGGACCTGCAGGTATGGTGGAAATGTTGTGGCCCATGACCTATGACACGCAGGTATGGTGGACATGTGGTGACCCATGACCTCTGTGACCCACAGGTGCTCCCCAACTCATGGCAAAGTCACAAATAGCGTCAGATAAGAATTTCCTGATGTTCTGATGAATCCTGAATGTCTCATCTCTATCCTCTATGACTCTGGGTCATCTCTATCCTCTATGACTCTGGGTCATCTCTATCCTCTATGACTCTGGGTCATCTCTATCCTCTATGACTCTGGGTCATCTCTATCCTCTATGACTCTGGGTCATCTCTATCCTCTATGACTCTGGGTCATCTCTATCCTCTATGACTCTGGATCATCTCTATCCTCTATGACTCTGGGTCATCTCTATCCTCTATGACTCTGGGTCATCTCTATCCTCTATGACTCTGGGTCATCTCTATCCTCTATGACTCTGGATCATCTCTATCCTCTATGATTCTGGGTCATCTCTATCCTCTATGACTCTGGGTCATCTCTATCCTCTATGACTCTGGGTCATCTCTGTCCTCTATGACTCTGGGTCATCTCTATCCTCTATGACTCTGGGTCATCTCTATCCTCTATGACTCTGGGTCATCTCTGTCCTCTATGACTCTGGGTCATCTCTATCCTCTATGACTCTGGGTCATCTCTATCCTCTATGACTCTGGGTCATCTCTATCCTCTATGACTCTGGGTCATCTCTATCCTCTATGACTCTGGGTCATCTCTATCCTCTATGACTCTGGGTCATCTCTGTCCTCTATGACTCTGGGTCATCTCTATCCTCTATGACTCTGGGTCATCTCTATCCTCTATGACTCTGGATCATCTCTATCCTCTATGACTCTGGGTCATCTCTGTCCTCTATGACTCTGGGTCATCTCTATCCTCTATGACTCTGGATCATCTCTATCCTCTATGACTCTGGATCATCTCTATCCTCTATGACTCTGGGTCATCTCTATCCTCTATGACTCTGGGTCATCTCTATCCTCTATGACTCTGGGTCATCTCTATCCTCTATGACTCTGGGTCATCTCTATCCTCTATGACTCTGGATCATCTCTATCCTCTATGACTCTGGGTCATCTCTGTCCTCTATGACTCTGGGTCATCTCTATCCTCTATGACTCTGGGTCATCTCTATCCTCTATGACTCTGGATCATCTCTATCCTCTATGACTCTGGGTCATCTCTATCCTCTATGACTCTGGGTCATCTCTATCCTCTATGACTCTGGGTCATCTCTATCCTCTATGACTCTGGGTCATCTCTATCCTCTATGACTCTGGGTCATCTCTATCCTCTATGACTCTGGGTCATCTCTATCCTCTATGACTCTGGGTCATCTCTATCCTCTATGACTCTGGGTCATCTCTATCCTCTATGACTCTGGGTCATCTCTATCCTCTATGACTCTGGGTCATCTCTATCCTCTATGACTCTGGGTCATCTCTATCCTCTATGACTCTGGGTCACCTCTATCTTCTATGACTCTGGGTCATCTCTATCCTCTATGACTCTGGGTCATCTCTATCCTCTATGACTCTGGGTCATCTCTATCCTCTATGACTCTGGGTCATCTCTATCCTCTATGACTCTGGGTCATCTCTATCCTCTATGACTCTGGATCATCTCTATCCTCTATGACTCTGGATCATCTCTATCCTCTATGACTCTGGATCATCTCTATCCTCTATGACTCTGGATCATCTCTATCCTCTATGACTCTGGGTCATCTCTATCCTCTATGACTCTGGGTCATCTCTATCCTCTATGACTCTGGGTCACCTCTATCTTCTATGACTCTGGGTAATCTCTATCCTCTATGACTCTGGATCATCTCTATCCTCTATGACTCTGGGTCATCTCTATCCTCTATGACTCTGGGTCATCTCTATCCTCTATGACTCTGGGTCATCTCTATCCTCTATGACTCTGGGTCATCTCTATCCTCTATGACTCTGGGTCATCTCTATCCTCTATGACTCTGGGTCATCTCTATCCTCTATGACTCTGGGTCATCTCTATCCTCTATGACTCTGGGTCACCTCTATCTTCTATGACTCTGGGTCATCTCTATCCTCTATGACTCTGGGTCATCTCTATCCTCTATGACTCTGGGTCATCTCTATCCTCTATGACTCTGGGTCATCTCTATCCTCTATGACTCTGGATCATCTCTATCCTCTATGACTCTGGATCATCTCTATCCTCTATGACTCTGGGTCATCTCTATCCTCTATGACTCTGGGTCATCTCTATCCTCTATGACTCTGGATCATCTCTATCCTCTATGACTCTGGGTCATCTCTATCCTCTATGACTCTGGGTCATCTCTATCCTCTATGACTCTGGGTCATCTCTATCCTCTATGACTCTGGGTCATCTCTATCCTCTATGACTCTGGGTAATCTCTATCCTCTATGACTCTGGGTAATCTCTATCCTCTATGACTCTGGGTCATCTCTATCCTCTATGACTCTGGGTCATCTCTATCTTCTATGACTCTGGGTCATCTCTATCCTCTATGACTCTGGGTCATCTCTATCCTCTATGACTCTGGGTCATCTCTATCCTCTATGACTCTGGGTCATCTCTATCCTCTATGACTCTGGATCATCTCTATCCTCTATGACTCTGGATCATCTCTATCCTCTATGACTCTGGGTCATCTCTATCCTCTATGACTCTGGGTCATCTCTATCCTCTATGACTCTGGATCATCTCTATCCTCTATGACTCTGGGTCATCTCTGTCCTTTATGACTCTGGGTCATCTCTATCCTCTATGACTCTGGGTCATCTCTATCCTCTATGACTCTGGGTCATCTCTATCCTCTATGACTCTGGGTCATCTCTATCCTCTATGACTCTGGATCATCTCTATCCTCTATGACTCTGGGTCATCTCTATCCTCTATGACTCTGGGTCATCTCTATCCTCTATGACTCTGGGTCATCTCTATCCTCTATGACTCTGGGTCACCTCTATCCTCTATGACTCTGGGTCATCTCTATCCTCTATGACTCTGGGTCATCTCTATCCTCTATGACTCTGGGTCATCTCTATCCTCTATGACTCTGGATCATCTCTATCCTCTATGACTCTGGATCATCTCTATCCTCTATGACTCTGGATCATCTCTATCCTCTATGACTCTGGATCATCTCTATCCTCTATGACTCTGGGTCATCTCTATCCTCTATGACTCTGGGTCATCTCTATCCTCTATGACTCTGGGTCACCTCTATCTTCTATGACTCTGGGTAATCTCTATCCTCTATGACTCTGGATCATCTCTATCCTCTATGACTCTGGGTCATCTCTATCCTCTATGACTCTGGGTCATCTCTATCCTCTATGACTCTGGGTCATCTCTATCCTCTATGACTCTGGGTCATCTCTATCCTCTATGACTCTGGGTCACCTCTATCCTCTATGACTCTGGGTCATCTCTATCCTCTATGACTCTGGGTCATCTCTATCCTCTATGACTCTGGGTCATCTCTATCCTCTATGACTCTGGGTCATCTCTATCCTCTATGACTCTGGGTCATCTCTATCCTCTATGACTCTGGGTCATCTCTATCCTCTATGACTCTGGGTCATCTCTATCCTCTATGACTCTGGGTCATCTCTATCCTCTATGACTCTGGGTCACCTCTATCTTCTATGACTCTGGGTCATCTCTATCCTCTATGACTCTGGGTCATCTCTATCCTCTATGACTCTGGGTCACCTCTATCCTCTATGACTCTGGGTCATCTCTATCCTCTATGACTCTGGATCATCTCTATCCTCTATGACTCTGGATCATCTCTATCCTCTATGACTCTGGGTCATCTCTATCCTCTATGACTCTGGGTCATCTCTATCCTCTATGACTCTGGATCATCTCTGTCCTCTATGACTCTGGGTCATCTCTGTCCTTTATGACTCTGGGTCATCTCTATCCTCTATGACTCTGGGTCATCTCTATCCTCTATGACTCTGGGTCATCTCTATCCTCTATGACTCTGGGTCATCTCTATCCTCTATGACTCTGGATCATCTCTATCCTCTATGACTCTGGATCATCTCTATCCTCTATGACTCTGGATCATCTCTATCCTCTATGACTCTGGATCATCTCTATCCTCTATGACTCTGGATCATCTCTATCCTCTATGACTCTGGGTCATCTCTATCCTCTATGACTCTGGGTCATCTCTATCCTCTATGACTCTGGGTAATCTCTGTCCTCTATGACTCTGGATCATCTCTATCCTCTATGACTCTGGGTCATCTCTATCCTCTATGACTCTGGGTCATCTCTGTCCTCTATGACTCTGGGTCATCTCTATCCTCTATGACTCTGGGTCATCTCTATCCTCTATGACTCTGGGTCATCTCTATCCTCTATGACTCTGGGTCATCTCTATCCTCTATGACTCTGGGTCATCTCTATCCTCTATGACTCTGGGTCATCTCTATCCTCTATGACTCTGGGTCATCTCTATCCTCTATGACTCTGGGTCATCTCTATCCTCTATGACTCTGGGTAATCTCTATCCTCTATGACTCTGGGTTATCTCTATCCGGATTAAATCTGTTTCCTTCTCTACATCTTACAGAAAACAGCTGTCCCCCGCATTGAGTCCAGTATATAGCTGTAAAGAGGGGTCACTTACATATTTAGGGATGGTATTTGCGGTGTCCTGCCCGTTAGTACAATGGAGACTTGGAGCCAGCTCGCCCAGCTCCCCTGCCTCATCAGTATTCTGCCCCCGGCCCACCCCTTCCGTGATGCCCTGCTGTCACTTTATGTTCTTCATCCTCTCCGGAGCCTTATACCTGCACTTTATGTTCTCCAGTCTCTCCTGAGCCTTATACCTGCACTTTATGTTCTTCAGTCTCTCCTGGGCCTTATACCTGCACTTTATGTTCTTCATCCTCTCCTGAGCCTTATACCTGCACTTTATGTTCTTCATCCTCTCCTGAGCCTTATACCTGCACTTTATGTTCTTCATCCTCTCCTGAGCCTTATACCTGCACTTTATGTTCTCCAGTCTCTCCTGAGCCTTATACATGCACTTTATGTTCTCCAGTCTCTCCTGAGCCTTATACCTGCACTTTATGTTCTCCAGTCTCTCCTGAGCCTTATACCTGCACTTTATGTTCTTCATCCTCTCCTGAGCCTTATGCCTGCACTTTATGTTCTCCAGTCTCTCCTGAGCCTTATACCTGCACTTTATGTTCTCCAGTCTCTCCTGAGCCTTATACCTGCACTTTATGTTCTTCAGTCTCTCCTGAGCCTTATACCTGCACTTTATGTTCTCCAGTCTCTCCTGAGCCTTATACCTGCACTTTATGTTCTTCAGTCTCTCCTGAGCCTTATGCCTGCATTTTATGTTCTTCATCCTCTCCTGAGCCTTATACCTGCACTTTATGTTCTTCATCCTCTCCTGAGCCTTATACCTGCACTTTATATTCTCCAGTCTCTCCTGAGCCTTATACCTGCACTTTATGTTCTTCATCCTCTCCTGAGCCTTATACCTGCACTTTATGTTCTCCAGTCTCTCCTGAGCCTTATACCTGCACTTTATGTTCTTCATCCTCTCCTGAGCCTTATACCTGCACTTTATGTTCTTCATCCTCTCCTGAGCCTTATACCTGCACTTTATGTTCTTCATGCTCTCCTGAGCCTTATACCTGCACTTTATGTTCTTCATCCTCTCCTGAGCCTTATACCTGCACTTTATGTTCTCCAGTCTCTCCTGAGCCTTATACCTGCACTTTATGTTCTTCATCCTCTCCTGAGCCTTATATCTGCACTTTATGTTCTCCAGTCTCTCCTGAGCCTTATACCTGCACTTTATGTTCTTCATCCTCTCTTGAGCCTTATACCTGCACTTTATGTTCTCCATCCTCTCCTGAGCCTTATACCTGCACTTTATGTTCTCCAGTCTCTCCTGAGCCTTATACCTGCACTTTATGTTCTTCATCCTCTCCTGAGCCTTATACCTGCACTTTATGTTCTTCAGTCTCTCCTGAGCCTTATACCTACACTTTATGTTCTTCATCCTCTCCTGAGCCTTATACCTGCACTTTATGTTCTCCATCTTCTCCTGAGCCTTATACCTGCACTTTATGTTCTTCATCCTCTCCTGAGCCTTATACCTGCACTTTATGTTCTTCATCCTCTCCTGAGCCTTATACCTGCACTTTATGTTCTCCAGTCTCTCCTGAGCCTTATACCTGCACTTTATGTTCTTCATCCTCTCCATGGCCTTATACCTGCACTTTATGTTCTCCATCCTCTCCTGAGCCTTATACCTGCACTTTATGTTCTTCATCCTCTCCTGAGCCTTATACCTGCACTTTATGTTCTCCATTGTCTCCTGAGCCTTATACCTGCACTTTATGTTCTTCATCCTCTCCTGGGCCTTATACCTGCACTTTATGTTCTCCAGTCTCTCCTGAGCCTTATACCTGCACTTTATGTTCTTCATCCTCTCCTGAGCCTTATACCTGCACTTTATGTTCTTCATCCTCTCCTGAGCCTTATACCTGCACTTTATGTTCTCCAGTCTCTCCTGGGCCGTATACCTGCACTTTATGCTCTCCAGTCTCTCCTGAGCCTTATACCTGCACTTTATGTTCTTCATGCTCTCCTGAGCCTTATACCTGCACTTTATGTTCTCCAGTCTCTACTGGGCCGTATACCTGCACTTTATGCTCTCCAGTCTCTCCTGAGCCTTATACCTGTACTTTATGTTCTTCATCCTCTCCTGAGCCTTATACCTGCACTTTATGTTCTCCAGTCTCTCCTGAGCCTTATACCTGCACTTTATGTTCTTCATCCTCTCCTGAGCCTTATACCTGCACTTTATGTTCTTCATCCTCTCCTGAGCCTTATACCTGCACTTTATGTTCTCCAGTCTCTACTGGGCCGTATACCTGCACTTTATGCTCTCCAGTCTCTCCTGAGCCTTATACCTGTACTTTATGTTCTTCATCCTCTCCTGAGCCTTATACCTGCACTTTATGTTCTCCATCCTCTCCTGAGCCTTATACCTGCACTTTATGTTCTTCATCCTCTCCTGAGCCTTATACCTGCACTTTATGTTCTCCAGTCTCTCCTGGGCCGAATACCTGCACTTTATGTTCTTCATCCTCTCCTGAGCCTTATACCTGCACTTTATGTTCTCCAGTCTCTCCTGAGCCTTATACCTGCACTTTATGTTCTTCAGCACCTTACACCTGTATATCAGGCTCTTGATATATTATCTTCTCTCAGGTGACAGTTCTATTGCAGACTGCAGCAGGTTTTTGTCCAGACTCCCTCCAGTATGTTTGGTGTGATACTCTTGATATATTATCTTCTCCCAGGTGACAGTTCTATTGCAGACTGCAGCAGGTTTTCGTCCAGACTCCCTCCAGTATGTTTGGGGTGATACTCTTGATATATTATCTTCTCTCAGGTGACAGTTCTATTGCAGACTGCAGCAGGTTTTCGTCCAGACTCCCTCTAGTATGTTTGGGGTGATACTCTTGATATATTATCTTCTCTCAGGTGACAGTTCTATTGCAGACTGCAGCAGGTTTTCGTCCAGACTCCCTCTAGTATGTTTGGGGTGATACTCTTGATATATTATCTTCTCTCAGGTGACAGTTCTATTGCAGACTGCAGCAGGTTTTCGTCCAGACTCCCTCCAGTATGTTTGGGGTGATTCTCTTGATATATTATCTTCTCTGAGGTGACCGTTCTATAGCAGACTGCAGCAGGTTTTCGTCCAGACTCCCTATAGTATGTTTGGTGTAATACTCTTGATATATTATCTTCTCTCAGGTGACAGTTCTCTTGCAGACTGCAGCAGGTTTTCGTCCAGACTCCCTCCAGTATGTTTGGGGTGATACTCTTGATATATTATCTTCTCCCAGGTGACAGTTCTATTGCAGACTGCAGCAGGTTTTCATCCAGACTCCCTCCAGTATGTTTGGGGTGATACTCTTGATATATTATCTTCTCCCAGGTGACAATTCTCTTGCAGGCTGCAGCAGGTTTTCGTCCAGACTCCCTCCAGTATGTTTGGGGTGATACTCTTGATATATTATCTTCTCCCAAGTCACAGTTCTCTTGCAGAGTGCAGCAGGTTTTTATTCAGACTCCCTCCAGTATGTTTGGGGTGATTCTCTTGATATATTATTTTCTCTCAGGTGACAGTTCTCTTGCAGACTGCAGCAGGTTTTCGTCCAGACTCCCTCCAGTATGTTTGGGGTGATTCTCTTGATATATTATCTTCTCTCAGGTGACAGTTCTCTTGCAGACTGCAGCAGGTTTTCCTCCAGACTCCCTCTAGTATGTTTGGGGTTATTCTCTTGATATATTATCTTCTCTCAGGTGACAGTTCTATTGCAGACTGCAGCAGGTTTTCGTCCAGACTCCCTCTAGTATATTTGGGGTTATTCTCTTGATATATTATCTTCTCTCAGGTGACCGTTCTATAGCAGACTGCAGCAGGTTTTCGTCCAGACTCCCTCTAGTATGTTTGGTGTGATACTCTTGATATATTATCTTCTCTCAGGTGACAGTTCTATTGCAGACTGCAGCAGGTTTTCGTCCAGACTCCCTCCAGTATGTTTGGGGTGATACTCTTGATATATTATCTTCTCCCAGGTGACAGTTCTTTTGCAGACTGCAGCAGGTTTTCGTCCAGACTTCCTCCAGTATGTTTGGGGTGATTCTCTTGATATATTATCTTCTCTCAGGTGACAGTTCTCTTGCAGACTGCAGCAGGTTTTCCTCCAGACTCCCTCTAGTATGTTTGGGGTGATTCTCTTGATATATTATCTTCTCTCAGGTGACAGTTCTCTTGCAGACTGCAGGAGGTTTTTGTCCAGACTCCCTCTAGTATGTTTGGTGTGATACTCTTGATATATTATCTTCTCCCAGGTGACAGTTCTATTGCAGACTGCAGCAGGTTTTCGTCCAGACTCCCTCCAGTATGTTTGGGGTGATACTCTTGATATATTATCTTCTCCCAGGTGACAGTTCTTTTGCAGACTGCAGCAGGTTTTCGTCCAGACTCCCTCTAGTATGTTTGGTGTGATTCTCTTGATATATTATCTTCTCTCAGGTGACAGTTCTCTTGCAGACTGCAGCAGGTTTTCCTCCAGACTCCCTCCAGATTGTTTGGTGTGATACTCTTGATATATTATCTTCTCTCAGGTGACAGTTCTCTTGCAGACTGCAGGAGGTTTTTGTCCAGACTCCCTCCCGTATGTTTGGGGTGATTCTCTTGATATATTATCTTCTCCCAGGTGACAGTTCTATTGCAGACTGCAGCAGGTTTTCGTCCAGACTCCCTCCCGTATGTTTGGGGTGATTCTCTTGATATATTATCTTCTCCCAGGTGACAGTTCTATTGCAGACTGCAGCAGGTTTTCGTCCAGACTCCCTCTAGTATGTTTGGGGTTATTCTCTTGATATATTATCTTCTCCCTGGTGACAGTTCTATTGCAGACTGCAGCAGGTTTTCCTCCAGACTCCCTCCCGTATGTTTGGGGTGATTCTCTTGATATATTATCTTCTCCCAGGTGACAGTTCTATTGCAGACTGCAGCAGGTTTTCCTCCAGACTCCCTCCAGTATGTTTGGGGTGATTCTCTTGATATATTATCTTCTCTCAGGTGACCGTTCTATAGCAGACTGCAGCAGGTTTTCGTCCAGACTCCCTCTAGTATGTTTGGGGTTATTCTCTTGATATATTATCTTCTCCCAGGTGACAGTTCTATTGCAGACTGCAGCAGGTTTTTCATTCCGGATTTTCTCTTTTTTTTTTTTTTTTTTGGTAAATATCCTGATAGAAGCTAGATCTTCTTCTTAGTTCTCTTGCAAACTGCAGCAGATTTTCTTACAGGATTTTCCTCCGTTGTCCTGTAATTTTTTTCTTAGAGCCTCTGTTGTGCCTCCTGGAAATATGTAGTCAGCCAGGCAATGCCACTGTTTCCTGTAAAGCCGTGTCTGGGTAAGAATTGCAGTATGTGCAGTGGATCTAACGCCTTCAGAGTTGTCATTGGTCTCTTGGTGACCTCATTACCGCCTCCATGACTGGGACTTTGACAGGGCATTCCCATGTGATTGACCATGTGACTAGTCATGTGACTTCTGAAATGAAGTGGGTGTGCACCTGCAGGGGGAGGCAGCATTGAGATTGGTAGCTCAGGGCAGACCCATTACGATTTTAACAGAATAATATAGTGGAAAATGTGGATTATGGAGCCGTTGCTTGTCCCCAGCCCCCCCCCCCCCCCCATGTAAAACTTTAGATCCTCCCCCCACATGCAGAACTTTGGCTCCACCCTTCACATGTATAATTTTGGCTCCACCTCTGGATTCATGCAGTTCACCTGCCCATCGTCCATACTTGTATTCCATCCCCAGGTGGGTGCCACCTCTCACCTGTATCATTTCAAGTGGTGGGGATCACAGTGTAGCCCCCCAATGAAAGAGTAGGGGATCAGAGTCTTTCTTTACTGTTTTATTTATGTCTGATGATATTTACACTTTTCGGTCCTGTAGCTTTGTGCCCACCACTCCCCTCCCCATCAGGTTGCATGTCTATTGATAAACAGATCACACAGAGTCCACTCATCGGTCACAACCACTCCTCACTGTGCATCTGGATCTGGTTGGTAGAAAATCCATCGGAACATTCCTGTATCCGCCTACTGACGGATCTTATAACTACATCTTCATTCTTAGTTCCGACCAGTGTTTAGGACCAGGACTGTCTTGTTGGGCAGAGAATAGTGCAACCCTGAGCTTGCCCACAGCCATTTGACGTTCCCTCCTAAGTCACAGATCCCCAACTGGGCGTCAGTCTCTACTCTGAGTGAGGTGCAGAAGTTAGGGAGCAGGTCAGGACACAGAGGGTTAAACAGACACAGAGCAAAGAGTAATCACAAAACCCAGGGGATGAACAAACAGGCAGATACAGAGATGTCACGCCAAGTATAGGTACCAAGGGTAAATCAGGGCAGAGTATAAAACCAGGGTCAGAACCAGGAGGACAACAAGGTATGATGGAGGCAGCATTGGAACCACGGATAGGTGAGTCCTTAACAAGATGAATTCAATCAGGTGGAGGGTTGTAACAGAGAGGAAAGAGAGCGGAACGGGGGTCACAAATACGAGGTCAGAATTAGTGTAGGTAGGAGACAGGTATGGGGGGGGGTCACGATTAGTGTAGGTAGGAGAGAGGTGGGGGGTCACAATTAGTGTAGATAGAAGAGAGGTGGGGGGTCACAATTAGTGTAGCTAGGAGAGAGGTATGGGGGGTCACAATTAGTGTAGGTAGTAGAGAGGTATGGGGGGGTCACAATTAGTGTAGCTAGGAGAGAGGTATGGGGGGGTCACGATTAGTGTAGGTAGGAGAGAGAGGTATGGGGGAGGTCACAATTAGTGTAGGTAGGAGAGAGAGGTATGGGGGTCACAATTAGTGTAGATAGGAGAGAGGTGGGGGGTCACAATTAGTGTAGCTAGGAGAGAGGTATGGGGGGTCACAATTAGTGTAGGTAGTAGAGAGGTATGGGGGGGTCACAATTAGTGTAGGTAGGAGAGAGGTATGGGGGGGGTCACAATTAGTGTAGGTAGGAGAGAGGTGGGGGGGGGGTCACAATTAGTGTAGGTAGGAGAGAGGTATGGGGGGGGTCACAATTAGTGTAGGTAGGAGAGAGGTGGGGGGGTCACAATTAGTGTAGGTAGGAGAGAGGTATGGGGGGGTCACAATTAGTGTAGGTAGGAGAGAGGTATGGGGGGTCACAATTAGTGTAGGTAGGAGAGAGGTATGGGGGGTCACAATTAGTGTAGGTAGAGGAGAGGTGGGGGGGGTCACAATTAGTGTAGGTAGGAGAGAGGTGGGGGGGGTCACAATTAGTGTAGGTAGGAGAGAGATATGGGGGGGTCACAATTAGTGTAGATAGAGGAGAGGTGGGGGGGGTCACAATTAGTGTAGGTAGGAGAGAGGTATGGGGGGTCACAATTAGTGTAGGTAGGAGAGAGCTATGGGGGGGGTCACAATTAGTGTAGATAGAGGAGAGGTGGGGGGGGTCACAATTAGTGTAGGTAGGAGAGAGGTGGGGGGGGTCACAATTAGTGTAGGTAGGAGAGAGGTGGGGGGGTTACAATTAGTGTAGGTAGGAGAGAGGTGGGGGGGGTCACAATTAGTGTAGATAGGAGAGAGGTATGGGGGGGGTCACAATTAGTGTAGGTAGGAGAGAGGTATGGGGGGGGGGTCACAATTAGTGTAGATAGAGGAGAGGTGGGGGGGGTCACAATTAGTGTAGGTAGGAGAGAGGTGGGGGGGGTCACAATTAGTGTAGGTAGGAGAGAGGTATGGGGGGGGGTCACAATTAGTGTAGGTAGTAGAGAGGTATGGGGGGGTCACAATTAGTGTTGAGCGGCATAGGCCATATTCGAATTCACGAGATTTCGCCAATATATGGACGAATATTCGCCATATATTTGCTAAATTCGCATATTTGTGTAAAATTTTCGCATATGCAAAAATACCGAAAAAAATTTTGTATATACAAAAATTTGCATATGCGAATGTTCACATAGGCGAAAATTCGCACGCCAGTCTCACACATTAGTATTACAGCCTTCTATACACCACACAAGCTGGAAGCAGAGAGGGGTGATCACTGTGATGTGTACTGGGGAAAAAAAAAACAAAAAACGAATATTCGTAATTATGAATATATAGTGCTATATTCACGAGCAACACTAGTCACAATTAGTGTAGCTAGGAGAGAGGTATGGGGGGTCACAATTAGTGTAGGTAGGAGAGAGGTATGGGGGGTCACAATTAGTGTAGGTAGGAGAGAGGTATGGGGGGTCACAATTAGTGTAGGTAGGAGAGAGATATGGGGGGGTCACAATTAGTGTAGGTAGGAGAGAGGTATGGGGGGTCACAATTAGTGTAGGTAGGAGAGAGGTATGGGGGTCACAATTAGTGTAGGTAGGAGAGAGGTGGGGGGGGGGTCACAATTAGTGTAGGTAGGAGAGAGGTATGGGGGGGTCACAATTAGTGTAGGTAGGAGAGAGATATGGGGGGTCACAATTAGTGTAGGTAGGAGAGAGGTATGGGGGGGTCACAATTAGTGTAGGTAGGAGAGAGGTATGGGGGGTCACAATTAGTGTAGGTAGGAGAGAGGTATGGGAGGGGTCACAATTAGTGTAGGTAGGAGAGAGGTATGGGGGGTCACAATTAGTGTAGGTAGGAGAGAGGTATGGGGGGGTCACAATTAGTGTAGGTAGGAGAGAGGTATGGGGGGTCACAATTAGTGTAGGTAGGAGAGAGGTATGGGGGGTCACAATTAGTGTAGGTAGGAGAGAGGTATGGGGGGGGTCACAATTAGTGTAGCTAGGAGAGAGGTATGGGGGGGTCACAATTAGTGTAGGTAGGAGAGAGGTATGGGGGGGGTCACAATTAGTGTAGATAGGAGAGAGGTATGGGGGGTCACAATTAGTGTAGGTAGGAGAGAGGTATGGGAGGGGTCACAATTAGTGTAGCTAGGAGAGAGGTATGGGGGGGTCACAATTAGTGTAGGTAGGAGAGAGGTATGGGGGGTCACAATTAGTGTAGGTAGGAGAGAGGTATGGGGGGGGTCACAATTAGTGTAGATAGGAGAGAGGTATGGGGGGTCACAATTAGTGTAGGTAGGAGAGAGGTATGGGGGGGGTCACAATTAGTGTAGATAGGAGAGAGGTATGGGGGGGTCACAATTAGTGTAGGTAGGAGAGAGGTATGGGGGGTCACAATTAGTGTAGGTAGGAGAGAGGTATGGGGGGGTCACAATTAGTGTAGGTAGGAGAGAGGTATGGGGGGGTCACAATTAGTGTAGGTAGGAGAGAGATATGGGGGGGTCACAATTAGTGTAGCTAGGAGAGAGGTATGGGGGGGTCACAATTAGTGTAGCTAGGAGAGAGGTATGGGGGGGGTCACAATTAGTGTAGCTAGGAGAGAGGTATGGGGGGGTCACAATTAGTGTAGGTAGGAGAGAGGTATGGGGGGTCACAATTAGTGTAGGTAGGAGAGAGGTATGGGGGGGGTCACAATTAGTGTAGGTAGGAGAGAGATATGGGGGGGTCACAATTAGTGTAGCTAGGAGAGAGGTATGGGGGGGTCACAATTAGTGTAGGTAGGAGAGAGGTGGGGGGGTCACAATTAGTGTAGCTAGGAGAGAGGTATGGGGGGTCACAATT
>NW_026610570.1:0-90000 GCF_029499605.1 Hyla sarda
GTCTGGGAGCGACTTGTAATTATAACTCTCACCAGCAGAGGTTAACTGTGTTTATTTTTATAGGTTCCAAACAATCTGCAACCCCCATGAGCTATCCCCCCCCCAGCTATACACCCCCCACGAGCAATACCCACCCGAGCTATACACCCCCCATGAGCTACACCCCCCCCCCCGAGCTATACACCCCCTCATGAGCTATACCCCCCCCCGAGCTATACACCCCCCACGAGCAATACCCACCCGAGCTATACACCCCCCATGAGCTACCCCCCCCCCCGAGCTATACACCCCCCATGAGCAATACCCCCCCATGAGCTATACACCCCCTCATGAGCTATACACCCCCCCCACGAGCTATACACCCCCCATAAGCTATACACCCCCCGCGAGCTATACACCCCCCCCCATGAGCTATACACCCCCCATGAGCTATACACCCCCCCCATGAGCTATACACCCCCCCCCATGAGCTATACACCCCCCCATGAGTTATACACCCCCCCGAGCTATACACCCCCCCATGAGCTATACACCCCCTCATGAGCTATACACCCCCCCACGAGCTATACACCCCCCCCAATGAGCTATACACCCCCTCATGAGCTATACCCCCCCCCACGAGCTATACACCCCCCCATGAGCTATACACCCCCCCTATGAGCTATACACCCTCCATATGAGCTATAAACCCCCCCGAGCTATATCCCCCCCATGAGCTATACACCCCCCCACGAGCTATACACCCCCCCCCAATGAGCTATACACCCCCCTCATGAGCTATACCCCCCCCCCCCGCGAGCTATACACCCCCTATGAGCTATACCCCCCCATGAGCTATACACCCTCCATATGAGCTATAAACCCCCCCGAGCTATATCCCCCCCATGAGCTATACACCCCCCACGAGCAATACCCCCCCCATGAGCTATACACCCCCCCTATGAGCTATACTCCCCCCCCCCCCGAGCTATATCCCCCCATGAGCTATACACCCCCCACGAGCAATACCCCCCCATGAGCTATACACCCCCCCATGAGCTATACACCCCCCCGCTAGCTATACACCCCCTCAGCAAGCTATACACCCCCCATGAGCTATACACCCCCCCATGAGCTAAACCCCCCATGAGCTATACACCCCCCAGCGAGCTATACACCCCCCCATGAGCTATACACCCCCCGCGAGCTATACACCCTCCGCGAGCTATACACCCTCCCATGAGCTATACACCCCCCCATGAGCTATACACCCCCCCATGAGCTATACACCCCCCCCGCGAGCTGTACACCCCCCCCATGAGCTATACACCCCCCATGAGCTATACCCCCCCACGAGCTATGCACCCTCCCTATGAGCTATACCCCCCCCATGAGCTATACCCCCCCCCCATGAGCTATACCCCCCCCATGAGCTATACACCCCCCGCGAGGTATACACCCCCCCCATGAGCTATACACCCCCCCATGAGCTATACACCCCCCCATGAGCTATACACCCCCCGCGAGCTATACACCCCCCCCATGAGCTATACCCCCCCATGAGCTATACCCCCCGCAAGCTATACACCCTCCCTATGAGCTATACCCCCCCCTATGAGCTATACACCCCCATATGAGCTATACCCCCCCTATGACCTATACCACCCCCCCTATGAGCTATACCCCCCCCTATGAGCTATACCCCCCCATGAGCTATACCCCCCCCCCCCCCCCCGCCGAGCTATACACCCCCATGAGCTATACACCCTCCATATGAGCTATACACCCCCCATGAGCTATACACCCCCCTCCATGAGCTATACCCCCCCCATGAGCTATATCCCCCCATGAGCCATACCCCTCCATGAGCCATACCCCCCCTCATGAGCTATATCCCCCCCATGAGCTATATCCCCCCATGAGCTATATCCCCCCATGAGCTATATCCCCCCATGAGCTATACACCCCCCCAATGAGCTATACACCCCCCCATGAGCTATACAAAAAAAACCCAAGCAGCTATAAACCCCCCCCCCCCCCCATGAACTATACCCCCCCCCTCATGAGCTATACACCACTGCCTCCTTGGACCATGTTGCCCCCTTGGCCCTCACTATTGCTCTTGTTTCAGTCTACAGAAGAAGGGGCACCTGTACATCCTAGGCTGGGGGACGCTGGGACTGGTGGGGATCATGGACGCCGTGGAGTGTGGCCCCTCTTATAATACAGGTAAGAGCCATGGGAAAACTGTGCACAAGGGCCCCAGAGGGCAAATGTGGGATACTGTTCTCTGTTATCAGCCATGTCAGGAGGGGAGAAGTGACTGTAGGACAGGTGAATATATCTATTGTTCTCTGTTATCAGCCATGTCAGGAGAGGAGAGGTGACTGTAGGACAGGTGAATATAATCTATTGTTCTCTGTTATCAGCCATGTCAGAAGAGGAGAGGTGACTGTAGGACAGGTGTATATAATCTATTGTTCTCTGTTATCAGCCATGTCAGGAGAGGAGAGGTGACTGTAGGACAGGTGAATATAATCTATTGTTCTCTGTTATCAGCCATGTCAGGAGAGGAGAGGTGACTGTAGGACAGGTAAATATAATCTATTGTTCACTGTTATCAGCCATGTCAGGAGAGGAGAGGTGACTGTAGGACAGGTGAATATAATCTATTGTTCTCTGTTATCAGCCATGCCAGGAGAGGAGAGGTGACTGTAGGACAGGTGAATATAATCTATTGTTCTCTGTTATCAGCCATGTCAGGAGAGGAGAGGTGACTGTAGGACAGGTGAATATAATCTTTGTTCTCTGTTATCAGCCATGTCAGGAGAGGAGAGGTGACTGTAGGACAGGTGAATATATCTATTGTTCTCTGTTATCAGCCATGTCAGGAGAGGAGAGGTGACTGTAGGACAGGTGAATATATTCTATTGTTCTCTGTTATCAGCCATGTCAGGAGAGGAGAGGTGACTGTAGGACAGGTGAATATAATCTATTGTTCTCTGTTATCAGCCATGTCAGGAGAGGAGAGGTGACTGTAGGACAGGTGAATATAATATTTTGTTCTCTGTTATCAGCCATGTCAGGAGAGGAGAGGTGACTGTAGGACAGGTGAATATATCTATTGTTCTCTGTTATCAGCCTTATCAGGAGGGGAGAGGTGACTGTAGGACAGGTGAATATAATCTATTGTTCTCTGTTATCAGCCATGTCAGGAGGGGGGAGGTGACTGTAGGACAGGTGAATATAATCTATTGTTCTCTGTTATCAGCCATATCAGGAGAGGAGAGGTGACTGTAGGACAGGTGAATATAATCTATTGTTCTCTGTTATCAATCATGTCAGGAGAGGAGAGGTGACTGTAGGACAGGGGAATATAATCTATTGTTCTCTGTTATCAGCAATGTCAGGAGAGGAGAGGTGACTGTAGGACAGATGAATATATCTATTGTTCTCTGTTATCAGCCAAGTCAGGAGAGGAGAGGTGACTGTAGGACAGGTGAATATAATCTATTGTTCTCTGTTATCAGTCATGTCAGGAGAGGAGAGGTGACTGTAGGACAGGTGAATATAATCTATTGTTCTCTGTTATCAGCCATGTCAGGAGAGGAGAGGTGACTGTAGGACAGGTGAATATATCTATTGTTCTTTGCTATCAGCCATGTCAGGAGGGGGGAGGTGACTGTAGGACAGGTGAATATAATCTATTGTTCTCTGTTATCAGCCATGTCAGGAGAGGAGAGGTGACTGTAGGACAGGTGAATATAATCTATTGTTCTCTGTTATCAGCCATGTCAGGAGAGGTGACTGTAGGACAGGTGAATATAATCTATTGTTCTCTGTTATCAGCCATGTCAGGAGAGGAGAGGTGACTGTAGGACAGGTGAATATAATCTATTGTTCTCTGTTATCAGCCATGTCAGGAGAGGAGAGGTGACTGTAGGACAGGTGAATATATCTATTGTTCTCTGTTATCAGCCATGTCAGGAGGGGAGAGGTGACTGTAGGGCAGGTGAATATAATCTATTCTTCTCTGTTATCAGCCATGTCAGGAGAGGAGAGGTGACTGTAGGACAGGTGAATATAATCTATTGTTCTCTGTTATCAGCCATGTCAGGAGGGGAGAAGTGACTGTAGTACAGGTGAATATAATCTATTGTTCTCTGTTATCAGCCATGTCAGGAGAGGAGAGGTGACTGTAGGACAGGTGAAAATCATCTATTGTTCTCTGTTATCAGCCATGTCAGGAGAGGAGAGGTGACTGTAGGACAGGTGAATATAATCTTTTGTTCTCTGTTATTAGCCATGTCAGGAGAGGAGAGGTGACTGTAGGACAGGTGAATATAATCTTTTGTTCTCTGTTATCAGCCATGTCAGGAGAGGAGAGGTGACTGTAGGACAGGTAAATATATCTATTGTTCTCTGTTATCAGCCTTATCAGGAGGGGAGAGGTTACTGTAGGACAGGTGAATATTACTATTGTTCTCTGTTATCAGCCATGTCAGGAGGGGGGAGGTGACTGTAGGACAGGTGAATATATCTATTGTTCTCTATTATCAGCCATGTCAGGAGAGGAGAGGTGACTGTAGGACAGGTGAATATATCTATTGTTCTCTGTTATCAGCCATGTCAGGAGAGGTGAGGTGACTGTAGGACAGGTGAATATAATCTATTGTTCTCTGTTATCAGCCATGTCAGGAGAGATGACTGTAGGACAGGTGAATATATCTATTGTTCTCTGTTATCAGCCATGTCAGGAGAGGAGAGGTGACTGTAGGACAGATGAATACAATCTATTGTTCTCTGTTATCAGCCATGTCAGGAGAGGAGAGGTGACTGTAGGACAGGTGAATATAATCTATTGTTCTCTGTTATCAGCCTTATCAGGAGGGGAGAGGTGACTGTAGGACAGGTAAATATAATCTATTGTTCTCTGTTATCAGCCATGTCAGGAGGGGGGAGGTGACTGTAGGACAGGTGAATATAATCTATTGTTCTCTGTTATCAGCCATGTCAGGAGAGGAGAGGTGACTGTAGGACAGGTGAATATAATCTATTGTTCTCTGTTATCAGCCATGTCAGGAGAGGAGAGGTGACTGTAGGACAGGTGAATATAATCTATTGTTCTCTGTTATCAGCCATGTCAGGGGAGGAGAGGTGACTGTAGGACAGGTGAATATATCTATTGTTCTTTGTTATCAGCCATGTCAGGAGGGGGGAGGTGACTGTAGGACAGGTGAATACAATCTATTGTTCTCTATTATCAGCCATGTCAGGAGAGGAGAGGTGACTGTAGGACAGGTGAATATATCTATTGTTCTCTGTTATCAGCCATGTCAGGAGAGGAGAGCTGACTGTAGGACAGGTGAATATAATCTATTGTTCTCTGTTATCAGCCATGTCAGAAGTGGAGAGGTGACTGTAGGACAGGTGGATATAATCTATTGTTCTCTGTTATCAGCCATGTCAGGGGAGGAGAGGTGACTGTAGGACAGGTGAATACAATCTATTGTTCTCTGTAATCAGCCATGTCAGGAGGGAGAGGTGACTGTAGGACATGTGAATATAATCTATTGTTCTCTGTTATCAGCCTTATCAGGAGGGGGAGAGGTGACTGTAGGACAGGTAAATATAATCTATTGTTCTCTGTTATCAGCCATGTCAGGAGGGGGGAGGTGACTGTAGGACAGGTGAATATAATCTATTGTTCTCTGTTATCAGCCATGTCAGGAGAGGAGAGGTGACTGTAGGACAGGTGAATATAATCTATTGTTCTCTGTTATCAGCCATGTCAGGAGAGGAGAGGTGACTGTAGGACAGGTGAATATAATCTATTGTTCTCTGTTATCAGCCATGTCAGGGGAGGAGAGGTGACTGTAGGACAGGTGAATATATCTATTGTTCTTTGTTATCAGCCATGTCAGGAGGGGGGAGGTGACTGTAGGACAGGTGAATACAATCTATTGTTCTCTATTATCAGCCATGTCAGGAGAGGAGAGGTGACTGTAGGACAGGTGAATATATCTATTGTTCTCTGTTATCAGCCATGTCAGGAGAGGAGAGCTGACTGTAGGACAGGTGAATATAATCTATTGTTCTCTGTTATCAGCCATGTCGGAAGTGGAGAGGTGACTGTAGGACAGGTGGATATAATCTATTGTTCTCTGTTATCAGCCATGTCAGGGGAGGAGAGGTGACTGTAGGACAGGTGAATACAATCTATTGTTCTCTGTAATCAGCCATGTCAGGAGGGAGAGGTGACTGTAGGACATGTGAATATATCCATTGTTCTCTGTTATCAGCCATGTCAGGAAGGAGAGGTGACCGTAGGACAGGTGAATATATCTATTGTTCTCTGTTATCAGCCATGTCAGGAGAGGAGGTGACTGTAGGACAGGTGAATATATCTATTGTTCTCTGTTATCAGCCATGTCAGGAGAGGAGACATGACTGTAGGACAGGTGAATATATATATTGTTCTCTGTTATCAGCCATGTCAGGAGAGGAGAGGTGACTGTAGGACAGGTGAATACAATCTATTGTTCGCTGTTATCAGCCATGTCAGGAGAGGAGAGGTGACTGTAGGACAGGTGAATACAATCTATTGTTCTCTGTTATCAGCCATGTCAGGAGAGGAGAGGTGACTGTAGGACAGGTGAATATAATCTATTGTTCTCTGTTATCAGCCTTATCAGGAGGGGAGAGGTGACTGTAGGACAGGTAAATATAATCTATTGTTCTCTGTTATCAGCCATGTCAGGAGGGGGAGGTGACTGTAGGACAGGGGAATATAATCTATTGTTCTCTGTTATCAGCCATGTCAGGAGAGGAGAGGTGACTGTAGGACAGGTGAATATAATCTATTGTTCTCTGTTATCAGCCATGTCAGGGGAGGAGAGGTGACTGTAGGACAGGTGAATATATCTATTGTTCTTTGTTATCAGCCATGTCAGGAGGGGGGAGGTGACTGTAGGACAGGTGAATATTATCTATTGTTCTCGATTATCAGCCATGTCAGGAGAGGAGAGGTGACTGTAGGACAGGTGAATATAATCTATTGTTCTCTGTTATCAGCCATGTCAGGAGAGGAGAGGTGACTGTAGGACAGGTGAATATAATCTATTGTTCTCTGTTATCAGCCATGTCAGGAGAGGAGAGGTGACTGTAGGACAGGTGAATATATCTATTGTTCTTTGTTATCAGCCTTGTCAGAAGGGGAGAGGTGACTGTAGGACAAGTGAATATAATCTATTGTTCTCGATTATCAGCCATGTCAGTAAAGGAGAGGTGACTGTAGGACAGGTGAATACAATCTATTGTTCTCTGTTATCAGCCATGTCAGGAGAGAAGAGGTGACTGTAGGACAGGTGAATACAATCTATTGTTCTCTTTTATCAGCCATGTCAGGAGAGGAGAGGTGACTGTAGGACAGGTGAATATATCTATTGTTCTCTGTTATCAGCCATGTCAGGAGAGGATAGCTGACTGTAGGACAGGTGAATATAATCTATTGTTCTCTGTTATCAGCCATGTCAGAAGTGGAGAGGTGACTGTAGGACAGGTGGATATAATCTATTGTTCTCTGTTATCAGCCATGTCAGGAGAGGAGAGGTGACTGTAGGACAGGTGAATACAATCTATTGTTCTCTGTAATCAGCCATGTCAGGAGGGAGAGGTGACTGTAGGACATGTGAATATATCCATTGTTCTCTGTTATCAGCCATGTCAGGAGAGGAGGTGACTGTAGGACAGGTGAATATATCTATTGTTCTCTGTTATCAGCCATGTCAGGAGAGGAGACATGACTGTAGGACAGGTGAATATATCTATTGTTCTCTGTTATCAGCCATGTCAGGAGAGGAGAGGTGACTGTAGGACAGGTGAATACAATCTATTGTTCTCTGTTATCAGCCATGTCAGGAGAGGAGAGGTGACTGTAGGACAGGTGAATACAATCTATTGTTCTCTTTTATCAGCCATGTCAGGAGAGGAGAGGTGACTGTAGGACAGGTGAATATATATATTGTTCTCTGTTATCAGCCATGTCAGGAGAGGAGAGGTGACTGTAGGACAGGTGAATACAATCTATTGTTCTCTGTTATCAGCCATGTCAGGAGAGGTGACTGTAGGACAGGTGAATATAATCTATTGTTTTCTGTTATCAGTCATGTCAGGAGAGGAGAGGTGACTGTAGGACAGATGAATATATCTATTGTTCTCTGTTTTCAGCCAAGTCAGGAGAGGAGAGGTGACTGTAGGACAGGTGAATATAATCTATTGTTCTCTGTTATCAGTCATGTCAGGAGAGGAGAGGTGACTGTAGGACAGGGGAATATAATCTATAGTTCTCTGTTATCAGCCATGTCAGGAGAGGATAGGTGACTGTAGGACAGGTGAATATAATCTATTGTTCTCTGTTATCAGCCATGTCAGGGGAGGAGAGGTGACTGTAGGACAGGTGAATATATCTATTGTTCTCTGTTATCAGCCATGTCAGGAGGGGGGAGGTGACTGTAGGACAGGTGAATATTATCTATTGTTCTCGATTATCAGCCATGTCAGGAGAGGAGAGGTGACTGTAGGACAGGTGAATATAATCTATTGTTCTCTGTTATCAGCCATGCCAGGAGAGGAGAGGTGACTGTAGGACAGGTGAATATAATCTATTGTTCTCTGTTATCAGCCATGTCGGGAGAGGAGAGGTGACTGTAGGACAGGTGAATATAATCTTTGTTCTCTGTTATCAGCCATGTCAGGAGAGGAGAGGTGACTGTAGGACAGGTGAATATATCTATTGTTCTCTGTTATCAGCCTTATCAGGAGGGGAGAGGTGACTGTAGGACAGGTGAATATAATCTATTGTTCTCTGTTATCAGCCATGTCAGGAGAGGAGAGGTGACTGTAGGACAGGTGAATATAATCTATTGTTCTCTGTTATCAGCCATGTCAGGAGAGGAGAGGTGACTGTAGGACAGGTGAATATAATCTATTGTTCTCTGTTATCAGCCATGTCAGGAGAGGAGAGGTGACTGTAGGACAGGTGAATATAATATTTTGTTCTCTGTTATCAGCCATGTCAGGAGAGGAGAGGTGACTGTAGGACAGGTGAATATATCTATTGTTCTCTGTTATCAGCCTTATCAGGAGGGGAGAGGTGACTGTAGGACAGGTGAATATAATCTATTGTTCTCTGTTATCAGCCATGTCAGGAGGGGGGAGGTGACTGTAGGACAGGTGAATATAATCTATTGTTCTCTGTTATCAGCCATATCAGGAGAGGAGAGGTGACTGTAGGACAGGTGAATATAATCTATTGTTCTCTGTTATCAATCATGTCAGGAGAGGAGAGGTGACTGTAGGACAGGGGAATATAATCTATTGTTCTCTGTTATCAGCAATGTCAGGAGAGGAGAGGTGACTGTAGGACAGATGAATATATCTATTGTTCTCTGTTATCAGCCAAGTCAGGAGAGGAGAGGTGACTGTAGGACAGGTGTATATAATCTATTGTTCTCTGTTATCAGCCATGTCAGGAGAGGAGAGGTGACTGTAGGACAGGTGAATATATCTATTGTTCTTTGCTATCAGCCATGTCAGGAGGGGGGAGGTGACTGTAGGACAGGTGAATATAATCTATTGTTCTCTGTTATCAGCCATGTCAGGAGAGGAGAGGTGACTGTAGGACAGGTGAATATAATCTATTGTTCTCTGTTATCAGCCATGTCAGGAGAGGAGAGGTGACTGTAGGACAGGTGAATATAATCTATTGTTCTCTGTTATCAGCCATGTCAGGAGAGGAGAGGTGACTGTAGGACAGGTGAATATAATCTATTGTTCTCTGTTATCAGCCATGTCAGGAGAGGAGAGGTGACTGTAGGACAGGTGAATATATCTATTGTTCTCTGTTATCAGCCATGTCAGGAGGGGAGAGGTGACTGTAGGGCAGGTGAATATAATCTATTCTTCTCTGTTATCAGCCATGTCAGGAGAGGAGAGGTGACTGTAGGACAGGTGAATATAATCTATTGTTCTCTGTTATCAGCCATGTCAGGAGGGGAGAAGTGACTGTAGTACAGGTGAATATAATCTATTGTTCTCTGTTATCAGCCATGTCAGGAGAGGAGAGGTGACTGTAGGACAGGTGAATATATCTATTGTTCTCTGTTATCAGCCATGTCAGGAGAGGAGAGGTGACTGTAGGACAGGTGAAAATCATCTATTGTTCTCTGTTATCAGCCATGTCAGGAGAGGAGAGGTGACTGTAGGACAGGTGAATATAATCTTTTGTTCTCTGTTATTAGCCATGTCAGGAGAGGAGAGGTGACTGTAGGACAGGTGAATATAATCTTTTGTTCTCTGTTATCAGCCATGTCAGGAGAGGAGAGGTGACTGTAGGACAGGTGAATATATCTATTGTTCTCTGTTATCAGCCTTATCAGGAGGGGAGAGGTTACTGTAGGACAGGTGAATATTACTATTGTTCTCTGTTATCAGCCATGTCAGGAGGGGGGAGGTGACTGTAGGACAGGTGAATATATCTATTGTTCTCTATTATCAGCCATGTCAGGAGAGGAGAGGTGACTGTAGGACAGGTGAATATATCTATTGTTCTCTGTTATCAGCCATGTCAGGAGAGGTGAGGTGACTGTAGGACAGGTGAATATAATCTATTGTTCTCTGTTATCAGCCATGTCAGGAGAGATGACTGTAGGACAGGTGAATATATCTATTGTTCTCTGTTATCAGCCATGTCAGGAGAGGAGAGGTGACTGTAGGACAGATGAATACAATCTATTGTTCTCTGTTATCAGCCATGTCAGGAGAGGAGAGGTGACTGTAGGACAGGTGAATATAATCTATTGTTCTCTGTTATCAGCCTTATCAGGAGGGGAGAGGTGACTGTAGGACAGGTAAATATAATCTATTGTTCTCTGTTATCAGCCATGTCAGGAGGGGGGAGGTGACTGTAGGACAGGTGAATATAATCTATTGTTCTCTGTTATCAGCCATGTCAGGAGAGGAGAGGTGACTGTAGGACAGGTGAATATAATCTATTGTTCTCTGTTATCAGCCATGTCAGGAGAGGAGAGGTGACTGTAGGACAGGTGAATATAATCTATTGTTCTCTGTTATCAGCCATGTCAGGGGAGGAGAGGTGACTGTAGGACAGGTGAATATATCTATTGTTCTTTGTTATCAGCCATGTCAGGAGGGGGGAGGTGACTGTAGGACAGGTGAATATTATCTATTGTTCTCGATTATCAGCCATGTCAGGAGAGGAGAGGTGACTGTAGGACAGGTGAATATAATCTATTGTTCTCTGTTATCAGCCATGTCAGGAGAGGAGAGGTGACTGTAGGACAGGTGAATATAATCTATTGTTCTCTGTTATCAGCCATGTCAGGAGAGGAGAGGTGACTGTAGGACAGGTGAATATATCTATTGTTCTTTGTTATCAGCCTTGTCAGGAGGGGAGAGGTGACTGTAGGACAAGTGAATATAATCTATTGTTCTCGATTATCAGCCATGTCAGTAAAGGAGAGGTGACTGTAGGACAGGTGAATACAATCTATTGTTCTCTGTTATCAGCCATGTCAGGAGAGAAGAGGTGACTGTAGGACAGGTGAATACAATCTATTGTTCTCTATTATCAGCCATGTCAGGAGAGGAGAGGTGACTGTAGGACAGGTGAATATATCTATTGTTCTCTGTTATCAGCCATGTCAGGAGAGGAGAGCTGACTGTAGGACAGGTGAATATAATCTATTGTTCTCTGTTATCAGCCATGTCAGAAGTGGAGAGGTGACTGTAGGACAGGTGGATATAATCTATTGTTCTCTGTTATCAGCCATGTCAGGGGAGGAGAGGTGACTGTAGGACAGGTGAATACAATCTATTGTTCTCTGTAATCAGCCATGTCAGGAGGGAGAGGTGACTGTAGGACATGTGAATATATCCATTGTTCTCTGTTATCAGCCATGTCAGGAAGGAGAGGTGACCGTAGGACAGGTGAATATATCTATTGTTCTCTGTTATCAGCCATGTCAGGAGAGGAGGTGACTGTAGGACAGGTGAATATATCTATTGTTCTCTGTTATCAGCCATGTCAGGAGAGGAGACATGACTGTAGGACAGGTGAATATATATATTGTTCTCTGTTATCAGCCATGTCAGGAGAGGAGAGGTGACTGTAGGACAGGTGAATACAATCTATTGTTCTCTGTTATCAGCCATGTCAGGAGAGGAGAGGTGACTGTAGGACAGGTGAATACAATCTATTGTTCTCTGTTATCAGCCATGTCAGGAGAGGAGAGGTGACTGTAGGACAGGTGAATATAATCTATTGTTCTCTGTTATCAGCCTTATCAGGAGGGGAGAGGTGACTGTAGGACAGGTAAATATAATCTATTGTTCTCTGTTATCAGCCATGTCAGGAGGGGGAGGTGACTGTAGGACAGGTGAATATAATCTATTGTTCTCTGTTATCAGCCATGTCAGGAGAGGAGAGGTGACTGTAGGACAGGTGAATATAATCTATTGTTCTCTGTTATCAGCCATGTCAGGGGAGGAGAGGTGACTGTAGGACAGGTGAATATATCTATTGTTCTTTGTTATCAGCCATGTCAGGAGGGGGGAGGTGACTGTAGGACAGGTGAATATTATCTATTGTTCTCGATTATCAGCCATGTCAGGAGAGGAGAGGTGACTGTAGGACAGGTGAATATAATCTATTGTTCTCTGTTATCAGCCATGTCAGGAGAGGAGAGGTGACTGTAGGACAGGTGAATATAATCTATTGTTCTCTGTTATCAGCCATGTCAGGAGAGGAGAGGTGACTGTAGGACAGGTGAATATATCTATTGTTCTTTGTTATCAGCCTTGTCAGAAGGGGAGAGGTGACTGTAGGACAAGTGAATATAATCTATTGTTCTCGATTATCAGCCATGTCAGTAAAGGAGAGGTGACTGTAGGACAGGTGAATACAATCTATTGTTCTCTGTTATCAGCCATGTCAGGAGAGAAGAGGTGACTGTAGGACAGGTGAATACAATCTATTGTTCTCTTTTATCAGCCATGTCAGGAGAGGAGAGGTGACTGTAGGACAGGTGAATATATCTATTGTTCTCTGTTATCAGCCATGTCAGGAGAGGATAGCTGACTGTAGGACAGGTGAATATAATCTATTGTTCTCTGTTATCAGCCATGTCAGAAGTGGAGAGGTGACTGTAGGACAGGTGGATATAATCTATTGTTCTCTGTTATCAGCCATGTCAGGAGAGGAGAGGTGACTGTAGGACAGGTGAATACAATCTATTGTTCTCTGTAATCAGCCATGTCAGGAGGGAGAGGTGACTGTAGGACATGTGAATATATCCATTGTTCTCTGTTATCAGCCATGTCAGGAGAGGAGGTGACTGTAGGACAGGTGAATATATCTATTGTTCTCTGTTATCAGCCATGTCAGGAGAGGAGACATGACTGTAGGACAGGTGAATATATCTATTGTTCTCTGTTATCAGCCATGTCAGGAGAGGAGAGGTGACTGTAGGACAGGTGAATACAATCTATTGTTCTCTGTTATCAGCCATGTCAGGAGAGGAGAGGTGACTGTAGGACAGGTGAATACAATCTATTGTTCTCTTTTATCAGCCATGTCAGGAGAGGAGAGGTGACTGTAGGACAGGTGAATATATATATTGTTCTCTGTTATCAGCCATGTCAGGAGAGGAGAGGTGACTGTAGGACAGGTGAATACAATCTATTGTTCTCTGTTATCAGCCATGTCAGGAGAGGTGACTGTAGGACAGGTGAATATAATCTATTGTTTTCTGTTATCAGTCATGTCAGGAGAGGAGAGGTGACTGTAGGACAGATGAATATATCTATTGTTCTCTGTTTTCAGCCAAGTCAGGAGAGGAGAGGTGACTGTAGGACAGGTGAATATAATCTATTGTTCTCTGTTATCAGTCATGTCAGGAGAGGAGAGGTGACTGTAGGACAGGGGAATATAATCTATAGTTCTCTGTTATCAGCCATGTCAGGAGAGGATAGGTGACTGTAGGACAGGTGAATATAATCTATTGTTCTCTGTTATCAGCCATGTCAGGGGAGGAGAGGTGACTGTAGGACAGGTGAATATATCTATTGTTCTCTGTTATCAGCCATGTCAGGAGGGGGGAGGTGACTGTAGGACAGGTGAATATTATCTATTGTTCTCGATTATCAGCCATGTCAGGAGAGGAGAGGTGACTGTAGGACAGGTGAATATAATCTATTGTTCTCTGTTATCAGCCATGCCAGGAGAGGAGAGGTGACTGTAGGACAGGTGAATATAATCTATTGTTCTCTGTTATCAGCCATGTCGGGAGAGGAGAGGTGACTGTAGGACAGGTGAATATAATCTTTGTTCTCTGTTATCAGCCATGTCAGGAGAGGAGAGGTGACTGTAGGACAGGTGAATATATCTATTGTTCTCTGTTATCAGCCTTATCAGGAGGGGAGAGGTGACTGTAGGACAGGTGAATATAATCTATTGTTCTCTGTTATCAGCCATGTCAGGAGAGGAGAGGTGACTGTAGGACAGGTGAATATAATCTATTGTTCTCTGTTATCAGCCATGTCAGGAGAGGAGAGGTGACTGTAGGACAGGTGAATATAATCTATTGTTCTCTGTTATCAGCCATGTCAGGAGAGGAGAGGTGACTGTAGGACAGGTGAATATAATATTTTGTTCTCTGTTATCAGCCATGTCAGGAGAGGAGAGGTGACTGTAGGACAGGTGAATATATCTATTGTTCTCTGTTATCAGCCTTATCAGGAGGGGAGAGGTGACTGTAGGACAGGTGAATATAATCTATTGTTCTCTGTTATCAGCCATGTCAGGAGGGGGGAGGTGACTGTAGGACAGGTGAATATAATCTATTGTTCTCTGTTATCAGCCATATCAGGAGAGGAGAGGTGACTGTAGGACAGGTGAATATAATCTATTGTTCTCTGTTATCAATCATGTCAGGAGAGGAGAGGTGACTGTAGGACAGGGGAATATAATCTATTGTTCTCTGTTATCAGCAATGTCAGGAGAGGAGAGGTGACTGTAGGACAGATGAATATATCTATTGTTCTCTGTTATCAGCCAAGTCAGGAGAGGAGAGGTGACTGTAGGACAGGTGTATATAATCTATTGTTCTCTGTTATCAGCCATGTCAGGAGAGGAGAGGTGACTGTAGGACAGGTGAATATATCTATTGTTCTTTGCTATCAGCCATGTCAGGAGGGGGGAGGTGACTGTAGGACAGGTGAATATAATCTATTGTTCTCTGTTATCAGCCATGTCAGGAGAGGAGAGGTGACTGTAGGACAGGTGAATATAATCTATTGTTCTCTGTTATCAGCCATGTCAGGAGAGGAGAGGTGACTGTAGGACAGGTGAATATAATCTATTGTTCTCTGTTATCAGCCATGTCAGGAGAGGAGAGGTGACTGTAGGACAGGTGAATATAATCTATTGTTCTCTGTTATCAGCCATGTCAGGAGAGGAGAGGTGACTGTAGGACAGGTGAATATATCTATTGTTCTCTGTTATCAGCCATGTCAGGAGGGGAGAGGTGACTGTAGGGCAGGTGAATATAATCTATTCTTCTCTGTTATCAGCCATGTCAGGAGAGGAGAGGTGACTGTAGGACAGGTGAATATAATCTATTGTTCTCTGTTATCAGCCATGTCAGGAGGGGAGAAGTGACTGTAGTACAGGTGAATATAATCTATTGTTCTCTGTTATCAGCCATGTCAGGAGAGGAGAGATGACTGTAGGACAGGTGAATATATCTATTGTTCTCTGTTATCAGCCATGTCAGGAGAGGAGAGGTGACTGTAGGACAGGTGAAAATCATCTATTGTTCTCTGTTATCAGCCATGTCAGGAGAGGAGAGGTGACTGTAGGACAGGTGAATATAATCTTTTGTTCTCTGTTATTAGCCATGTCAGGAGAGGAGAGGTGACTGTAGGACAGGTGAATATAATCTTTTGTTCTCTGTTATCAGCCATGTCAGGAGAGGAGAGGTGACTGTAGGACAGGTGAATATATCTATTGTTCTCTGTTATCAGCCTTATCAGGAGGGGAGAGGTTACTGTAGCACAGGTGAATATTACTATTGTTCTCTGTTATCAGCCATGTCAGGAGGGGGGAGGTGACTGTAGGACAGGTGAATATATCTATTGTTCTCTATTATCAGCCATGTCAGGAGAGGAGAGGTGACTGTAGGACAGGTGAATATATCTATTGTTCTCTGTTATCAGCCATGTCAGGAGAGGTGAGGTGACTGTAGGACAGGTGAATATAATCTATTGTTCTCTGTTATCAGCCATGTCAGGAGAGATGACTGTAGGACAGGTGAATATATCTATTGTTCTCTGTTATCAGCCATGTCAGGAGAGGAGAGGTGACTGTAGGACAGATGAATACAATCTATTGTTCTCTGTTATCAGCCATGTCAGGAGAGGAGAGGTGACTGTAGGACAGGTGAATATAATCTATTGTTCTCTGTTATCAGCCTTATCAGGAGGGGAGAGGTGACTGTAGGACAGGTAAATATAATCTATTGTTCTCTGTTATCAGCCATGTCAGGAGGGGGGAGGTGACTGTAGGACAGGTGAATATAATCTATTGTTCTCTGTTATCAGCCATGTCAGGAGAGGAGAGGTGACTGTAGGACAGGTGAATATAATCTATTGTTCTCTGTTATCAGCCATGTCAGGAGAGGAGAGGTGACTGTAGGACAGGTGAATATAATCTATTGTTCTCTGTTATCAGCCATGTCAGGGGAGGAGAGGTGACTGTAGGACAGGTGAATATATCTATTGTTCTTTGTTATCAGCCATGTCAGGAGGGGGGAGGTGACTGTAGGACAGGTGAATATTATCTATTGTTCTCGATTATCAGCCATGTCAGGAGAGGAGAGGTGACTGTAGGACAGGTGAATATAATCTATTGTTCTCTGTTATCAGCCATGTCAGGAGAGGAGAGGTGACTGTAGGACAGGTGAATATAATCTATTGTTCTCTGTTATCAGCCATGTCAGGAGAGGAGAGGTGACTGTAGGACAGGTGAATATATCTATTGTTCTTTGTTATCAGCCTTGTCAGGAGGGGAGAGGTGACTGTAGGACAAGTGAATATAATCTATTGTTCTCGATTATCAGCCATGTCAGTAAAGGAGAGGTGACTGTAGGACAGGTGAATACAATCTATTGTTCTCTGTTATCAGCCATGTCAGGAGAGAAGAGGTGACTGTAGGACAGGTGAATACAATCTATTGTTCTCTATTATCAGCCATGTCAGGAGAGGAGAGGTGACTGTAGGACAGGTGAATATATCTATTGTTCTCTGTTATCAGCCATGTCAGGAGAGGAGAGCTGACTGTAGGACAGGTGAATATAATCTATTGTTCTCTGTTATCAGCCATGTCAGAAGTGGAGAGGTGACTGTAGGACAGGTGGATATAATCTATTGTTCTCTGTTATCAGCCATGTCAGGGGAGGAGAGGTGACTGTAGGACAGGTGAATACAATCTATTGTTCTCTGTAATCAGCCATGTCAGGAGGGAGAGGTGACTGTAGGACATGTGAATATATCCATTGTTCTCTGTTATCAGCCATGTCAGGAAGGAGAGGTGACCGTAGGACAGGTGAATATATCTATTGTTCTCTGTTATCAGCCATGTCAGGAGAGGAGGTGACTGTAGGACAGGTGAATATATCTATTGTTCTCTGTTATCAGCCATGTCAGGAGAGGAGACATGACTGTAGGACAGGTGAATATATATATTGTTCTCTGTTATCAGCCATGTCAGGAGAGGAGAGGTGACTGTAGGACAGGTGAATACAATCTATTGTTCTCTGTTATCAGCCATGTCAGGAGAGGAGAGGTGACTGTAGGACAGGTGAATACAATCTATTGTTCTCTGTTATCAGCCATGTCAGGAGAGGAGAGGTGACTGTAGGACAGGTGAATATAATCTATTGTTCTCTGTTATCAGCCTTATCAGGAGGGGAGAGGTGACTGTAGGACAGGTAAATATAATCTATTGTTCTCTGTTATCAGCCATGTCAGGAGGGGGAGGTGACTGTAGGACAGGTGAATATAATCTATTGTTCTCTGTTATCAGCCATGTCAGGAGAGGAGAGGTGACTGTAGGACAGGTGAATATAATCTATTGTTCTCTGTTATCAGCCATGTCAGGGGAGGAGAGGTGACTGTAGGACAGGTGAATATATCTATTGTTCTTTGTTATCAGCCATGTCAGGAGGGGGGAGGTGACTGTAGGACAGGTGAATATTATCTATTGTTCTCGATTATCAGCCATGTCAGGAGGGGAGAGGTGACTGTAGGACAGGTGAATATAATCTATTGTTCTCTGTTATCAGCCATGTCAGGAGAGGAGAGGTGACTGTAGGACAGGTGAATATAATCTATTGTTCTCTGTTATCAGCCATGTCAGGAGAGGAGAGGTGACTGTAGGACAGGTGAATATATCTATTGTTCTTTGTTATCAGCCTTGTCAGAAGGGGAGAGGTGACTGTAGGACAAGTGAATATAATCTATTGTTCTCGATTATCAGCCATGTCAGTAAAGGAGAGGTGACTGTAGGACAGGTGAATACAATCTATTGTTCTCTGTTATCAGCCATGTCAGGAGAGAAGAGGTGACTGTAGGACAGGTGAATACAATCTATTGTTCTCTTTTATCAGCCATGTCAGGAGAGGAGAGGTGACTGTAGGACAGGTGAATATATCTATTGTTCTCTGTTATCAGCCATGTCAGGAGAGGATAGCTGACTGTAGTACAGGTGAATATAATCTATTGTTCTCTGTTATCAGCCATGTCAGAAGTGGAGAGGTGACTGTAGGACAGGTGGATATAATCTATTGTTCTCTGTTATCAGCCATGTCAGGAGAGGAGAGGTGACTGTAGGACAGGTGAATACAATCTATTGTTCTCTGTAATCAGCCATGTCAGGAGGGAGAGGTGACTGTAGGACATGTGAATATATCCATTGTTCTCTGTTATCAGCCATGTCAGGAGAGGAGGTGACTGTAGGACAGGTGAATATATCTATTGTTCTCTGTTATCAGCCATGTCAGGAGAGGAGACATGACTGTAGGACAGGTGAATATATCTATTGTTCTCTGTTATCAGCCATGTCAGGAGAGGAGAGGTGACTGTAGGACAGGTGAATACAATCTATTGTTCTCTGTTATCAGCCATGTCAGGAGAGGAGAGGTGACTGTAGGACAGGTGAATACAATCTATTGTTCTCTTTTATCAGCCATGTCAGGAGAGGAGAGGTGACTGTAGGACAGGTGAATATATATATTGTTCTCTGTTATCAGCCATGTCAGGAGAGGAGAGGTGACTGTAGGACAGGTGAATACAATCTATTGTTCTCTGTTATCAGCTATGTCAGGAGAGGTGACTGTAGGACAGGTGAATATAATCTATTGTTTTCTGTTATCAGTCATGTCAGGAGAGGAGAGGTGACTGTAGGACAGATGAATATATCTATTGTTCTCTGTTTTCAGCCAAGTCAGGAGAGGAGAGGTGACTGTAGGACAGGTGAATATAATCTATTGTTCTCTGTTATCAGTCATGTCAGGAGAGGAGAGGTGACTGTAGGACAGGGGAATATAATCTATTGTTCTCTGTTATCAGCCATGTCAGGAGAGGATAGGTGACTGTAGGACAGGTGAATATAATCTATTGTTCTCTGTTATCAGCCATGTCAGGGGAGGAGAGGTGACTGTAGGACAGGTGAATATATCTATTGTTCTCTGTTATCAGCCATGTCAGGAGGGGGGAGGTGACTGTAGGACAGGTGAATATTATCTATTGTTCTCGATTATCAGCCATGTCAGGAGAGGAGAGGTGACTGTAGGACAGGTGAATATAATCTATTGTTCTCTGTTATCAGCCATGTCAGGAGAGGAGAGGTGACTGTAGGACAGGTGAATATAATCTATTGTTCTCTGTTATCAGCCATGTCAGGAGAGGAGAGGTGACTGTAGGACAGGTGAATATATCTATTGTTCTTTGTTATCAGCCTTGTCAGGAGGGGAGAGGTGACTGTAGGGCAGATGAATATAATCTATTGTTCTCGATTATCAGCCATGTCAGTAGAGGAGAGGTGACTGTAGGACAGGTGAATACAATCTATTGTTCTCTTTTATCAGCCATGTCAGGAGAGGAGAGGTGACTGTAGGACAGGTGAATATAATCTATTGTTCTCTTTTATCAGCCATGTCAGGAGAGGAGAGGTGACTGTAGGACAGGTGAATATATCTATTGTTCTCTGTTATCAGCCATGTCAGGAGAGAAGAGGTGACTGTAGGACAGGTGAATACAATCTATTGTTCTCTTTTATCAGCCATGTCAGGAGAGGAGAGGTGACTGTAGGACAGGTGAATATATCTATTGTTCTCTGTTATCAGCCATGTCAGGAGAGGAGAGGTGACTGTAGGACAGGTGAATACAATCTATTGTTCTATGTAATCAGCCATGTCAGGAGGGAGAGGTGACTGTAGGACATGTGAATATATCCATTGTTCTCTGTTATCAGCCATGTCAGGAAGGAGAGGTGACCATAGGACAGGTGAATATATCTATTGTTCTCTGTTATCAGCCATGTCAGGAGAGGAGAGGTGACTGTAGGACAGGTGAATATAATCTATTGTTCTCTGTTATCAGCCATGTCAGGAGAGGAGAGATGACTGTAGGACAGGTGAATATATCTATTTATCTCTGTTATCAGCCATGTCAGGAGAGGAGAGGTGACTGTAGGACAGGTGAATACAATCTATTGTTCTCTGTTATCAGCCATGTCAGGAGAGGAGAGGTGACTGTAGGACAGGTGAATACAATCTATTGTTCTCTTTTATCAGCCATGTCAGGAGAGGAGAGGTGACTGTAGGACAGGTGAATATATATATTGTTCTCTGTTATCAGCCATGTCAGGAGAGGAGAGGTGACTGTAGGACAGCTGAATACAATCTATTGTTCTCTGTTATCAGCCATGTCAGGAGAGGAGAGGTGACTGTAGGACAGGTGAATATATCTATTGTTCTTTGCTATCAGCCATGTCAGGAGGGGGGAGGTGACTGTAGGACAGGTGAATATAATCTATTGTTCTCTGTTATCAGCCATGTCAGGAGAGGAGAGGTGACTGTAGGACAGGTGAATATAATCTATTGTTCTCTGTTATCAGCCATGTCAGGAGAGGTGACTGTAGGACAGGTGAATATAATCTATTGTTCTCTGTTATCAGCCATGTCAGGAGAGGAGAGGTGACTGTAGGACAGGTGAATATAATCTATTGTTCTCTGTTATCAGCCATGTCAGGAGAGGAGAGGTGACTGTAGGACAGGTGAATATATCTATTGTTCTCTGTTATCAGCCATGTCAGGAGGGGAGAGGTGACTGTAGGGCAGGTGAATATAATCTATTCTTCTCTGTTATCAGCCATGTCAGGAGAGGAGAGGTGACTGTAGGACAGGTGAATATAATCTATTGTTCTCTGTTATCAGCCATGTCAGGAGGGGAGAAGTGACTGTAGTACAGGTGAATATAATCTATTGTTCTCTGTTATCAGCCATGTCAGGAGAGGAGAGGTGACTGTAGGACAGGTGAAAATCATCTATTGTTCTCTGTTATCAGCCATGTCAGGAGAGGAGAGGTGACTGTAGGACAGGTGAATATAATCTTTTGTTCTCTGTTATTAGCCATGTCAGGAGAGGAGAGGTGACTGTAGGACAGGTGAATATAATCTTTTGTTCTCTGTTATCAGCCATGTCAGGAGAGGAGAGGTGACTGTAGGACAGGTGAATATATCTATTGTTCTCTGTTATCAGCCTTATCAGGAGGGGAGAGGTTACTGTAGGACAGGTGAATATTACTATTGTTCTCTGTTATCAGCCATGTCAGGAGGGGGGAGGTGACTGTAGGACAGGTGAATATATCTATTGTTCTCTATTATCAGCCATGTCAGGAGAGGAGAGGTGACTGTAGGACAGGTGAATATATCTATTGTTCTCTGTTATCAGCCATGTCAGGAGAGGTGAGGTGACTGTAGGACAGGTGAATATAATCTATTGTTCTCTGTTATCAGCCATGTCAGGAGAGATGACTGTAGGACAGGTGAATATATCTATTGTTCTCTGTTATCAGCCATGTCAGGAGAGGAGAGGTGACTGTAGGACAGATGAATACAATCTATTGTTCTCTGTTATCAGCCATGTCAGGAGAGGAGAGGTGACTGTAGGACAGGTGAATATAATCTATTGTTCTCTGTTATCAGCCTTATCAGGAGGGGAGAGGTGACTGTAGGACAGGTAAATATAATCTATTGTTCTCTGTTATCAGCCATGTCAGGAGGGGGGAGGTGACTGTAGGACAGGTGAATATAATCTATTGTTCTCTGTTATCAGCCATGTCAGGAGAGGAGAGGTGACTGTAGGACAGGTGAATATAATCTATTGTTCTCTGTTATCAGCCATGTCAGGAGAGGAGAGGTGACTGTAGGACAGGTGAATATAATCTATTGTTCTCTGTTATCAGCCATGTCAGGGGAGGAGAGGTGACTGTAGGACAGGTGAATATATCTATTGTTCTTTGTTATCAGCCATGTCAGGAGGGGGGAGGTGACTGTAGGACAGGTGAATACAATCTATTGTTCTCTATTATCAGCCATGTCAGGAGAGGAGAGGTGACTGTAGGACAGGTGAATATATCTATTGTTCTCTGTTATCAGCCATGTCAGGAGAGGAGAGCTGACTGTAGGACAGGTGAATATAATCTATTGTTCTCTGTTATCAGCCATGTCAGAAGTGGAGAGGTGACTGTAGGACAGGTGGATATAATCTATTGTTCTCTGTTATCAGCCATGTCAGGGGAGGAGAGGTGACTGTAGGACAGGTGAATACAATCTATTGTTCTCTGTAATCAGCCATGTCAGGAGGGAGAGGTGACTGTAGGACATGTGAATATATCCATTGTTCTCTGTTATCAGCCATGTCAGGAAGGAGAGGTGACCGTAGGACAGGTGAATATATCTATTGTTCTCTGTTATCAGCCATGTCAGGAGAGGAGGTGACTGTAGGACAGGTGAATATATCTATTGTTCTCTGTTATCAGCCATGTCAGGAGAGGAGACATGACTGTAGGACAGGTGAATATATATATTGTTCTCTGTTATCAGCCATGTCAGGAGAGGAGAGGTGACTGTAGGACAGGTGAATACAATCTATTGTTCGCTGTTATCAGCCATGTCAGGAGAGGAGAGGTGACTGTAGGACAGGTGAATACAATCTATTGTTCTCTGTTATCAGCCATGTCAGGAGAGGAGAGGTGACTGTAGGACAGGTGAATATAATCTATTGTTCTCTGTTATCAGCCTTATCAGGAGGGGAGAGGTGACTGTAGGACAGGTAAATATAATCTATTGTTCTCTGTTATCAGCCATGTCAGGAGGGGGAGGTGACTGTAGGACAGGGGAATATAATCTATTGTTCTCTGTTATCAGCCATGTCAGGAGAGGAGAGGTGACTGTAGGACAGGTGAATATAATCTATTGTTCTCTGTTATCAGCCATGTCAGGGGAGGAGAGGTGACTGTAGGACAGGTGAATATATCTATTGTTCTTTGTTATCAGCCATGTCAGGAGGGGGGAGGTGACTGTAGGACAGGTGAATATTATCTATTGTTCTCGATTATCAGCCATGTCAGGAGAGGAGAGGTGACTGTAGGACAGGTGAATATAATCTATTGTTCTCTGTTATCAGCCATGTCAGGAGAGGAGAGGTGACTGTAGGACAGGTGAATATAATCTATTGTTCTCTGTTATCAGCCATGTCAGGAGAGGAGAGGTGACTGTAGGACAGGTGAATATATCTATTGTTCTTTGTTATCAGCCTTGTCAGAAGGGGAGAGGTGACTGTAGGACAAGTGAATATAATCTATTGTTCTCGATTATCAGCCATGTCAGTAAAGGAGAGGTGACTGTAGGACAGGTGAATACAATCTATTGTTCTCTGTTATCAGCCATGTCAGGAGAGAAGAGGTGACTGTAGGACAGGTGAATACAATCTATTGTTCTCTTTTATCAGCCATGTCAGGAGAGGAGAGGTGACTGTAGGACAGGTGAATATATCTATTGTTCTCTGTTATCAGCCATGTCAGGAGAGGATAGCTGACTGTAGGACAGGTGAATATAATCTATTGTTCTCTGTTATCAGCCATGTCAGAAGTGGAGAGGTGACTGTAGGACAGGTGGATATAATCTATTGTTCTCTGTTATCAGCCATGTCAGGAGAGGAGAGGTGACTGTAGGACAGGTGAATACAATCTATTGTTCTCTGTAATCAGCCATGTCAGGAGGGAGAGGTGACTGTAGGACATGTGAATATATCCATTGTTCTCTGTTATCAGCCATGTCAGGAGAGGAGGTGACTGTAGGACAGGTGAATATATCTATTGTTCTCTGTTATCAGCCATGTCAGGAGAGGAGACATGACTGTAGGACAGGTGAATATATCTATTGTTCTCTGTTATCAGCCATGTCAGGAGAGGAGAGGTGACTGTAGGACAGGTGAATACAATCTATTGTTCTCTGTTATCAGCCATGTCAGGAGAGGAGAGGTGACTGTAGGACAGGTGAATACAATCTATTGTTCTCTTTTATCAGCCATGTCAGGAGAGGAGAGGTGACTGTAGGACAGGTGAATATATATATTGTTCTCTGTTATCAGCCATGTCAGGAGAGGAGAGGTGACTGTAGGACAGGTGAATACAATCTATTGTTCTCTGTTATCAGCCATGTCAGGAGAGGTGACTGTAGGACAGGTGAATATAATCTATTGTTTTCTGTTATCAGTCATGTCAGGAGAGGAGAGGTGACTGTAGGACAGATGAATATATCTATTGTTCTCTGTTTTCAGCCAAGTCAGGAGAGGAGAGGTGACTGTAGGACAGGTGAATATAATCTATTGTTCTCTGTTATCAGTCATGTCAGGAGAGGAGAGGTGACTGTAGGACAGGGGAATATAATCTATAGTTCTCTGTTATCAGCCATGTCAGGAGAGGATAGGTGACTGTAGGACAGGTGAATATAATCTATTGTTCTCTGTTATCAGCCATGTCAGGGGAGGAGAGGTGACTGTAGGACAGGTGAATATATCTATTGTTCTCTGTTATCAGCCATGTCAGGAGGGGGGAGGTGACTGTAGGACAGGTGAATATTATCTATTGTTCTCGATTATCAGCCATGTCAGGAGAGGAGAGGTGACTGTAGGACAGGTGAATATAATCTATTGTTCTCTGTTATCAGCCATGCCAGGAGAGGAGAGGTGACTGTAGGACAGGTGAATATAATCTATTGTTCTCTGTTATCAGCCATGTCGGGAGAGGAGAGGTGACTGTAGGACAGGTGAATATAATCTTTGTTCTCTGTTATCAGCCATGTCAGGAGAGGAGAGGTGACTGTAGGACAGGTGAATATATCTATTGTTCTCTGTTATCAGCCTTATCAGGAGGGGAGAGGTGACTGTAGGACAGGTGAATATAATCTATTGTTCTCTGTTATCAGCCATGTCAGGAGAGGAGAGGTGACTGTAGGACAGGTGAATATAATCTATTGTTCTCTGTTATCAGCCATGTCAGGAGAGGAGAGGTGACTGTAGGACAGGTGAATATAATCTATTGTTCTCTGTTATCAGCCATGTCAGGAGAGGAGAGGTGACTGTAGGACAGGTGAATATAATATTTTGTTCTCTGTTATCAGCCATGTCAGGAGAGGAGAGGTGACTGTAGGACAGGTGAATATATCTATTGTTCTCTGTTATCAGCCTTATCAGGAGGGGAGAGGTGACTGTAGGACAGGTGAATATAATCTATTGTTCTCTGTTATCAGCCATGTCAGGAGGGGGGAGGTGACTGTAGGACAGGTGAATATAATCTATTGTTCTCTGTTATCAGCCATATCAGGAGAGGAGAGGTGACTGTAGGACAGGTGAATATAATCTATTGTTCTCTGTTATCAATCATGTCAGGAGAGGAGAGGTGACTGTAGGACAGGGGAATATAATCTATTGTTCTCTGTTATCAGCAATGTCAGGAGAGGAGAGGTGACTGTAGGACAGATGAATATATCTATTGTTCTCTGTTATCAGCCAAGTCAGGAGAGGAGAGGTGACTGTAGGACAGGTGTATATAATCTATTGTTCTCTGTTATCAGCCATGTCAGGAGAGGAGAGGTGACTGTAGGACAGGTGAATATATCTATTGTTCTTTGCTATCAGCCATGTCAGGAGGGGGGAGGTGACTGTAGGACAGGTGAATATAATCTATTGTTCTCTGTTATCAGCCATGTCAGGAGAGGAGAGGTGACTGTAGGACAGGTGAATATAATCTATTGTTCTCTGTTATCAGCCATGTCAGGAGAGGAGAGGTGACTGTAGGACAGGTGAATATAATCTATTGTTCTCTGTTATCAGCCATGTCAGGAGAGGAGAGGTGACTGTAGGACAGGTGAATATAATCTATTGTTCTCTGTTATCAGCCATGTCAGGAGAGGAGAGGTGACTGTAGGACAGGTGAATATATCTATTGTTCTCTGTTATCAGCCATGTCAGGAGGGGAGAGGTGACTGTAGGGCAGGTGAATATAATCTATTCTTCTCTGTTATCAGCCATGTCAGGAGAGGAGAGGTGACTGTAGGACAGGTGAATATAATCTATTGTTCTCTGTTATCAGCCATGTCAGGAGGGGAGAAGTGACTGTAGTACAGGTGAATATAATCTATTGTTCTCTGTTATCAGCCATGTCAGGAGAGGAGAGGTGACTGTAGGACAGGTGAATATATCTATTGTTCTCTGTTATCAGCCATGTCAGGAGAGGAGAGGTGACTGTAGGACAGGTGAAAATCATCTATTGTTCTCTGTTATCAGCCATGTCAGGAGAGGAGAGGTGACTGTAGGACAGGTGAATATAATCTTTTGTTCTCTGTTATTAGCCATGTCAGGAGAGGAGAGGTGACTGTAGGACAGGTGAATATAATCTTTTGTTCTCTGTTATCAGCCATGTCAGGAGAGGAGAGGTGACTGTAGGACAGGTGAATATATCTATTGTTCTCTGTTATCAGCCTTATCAGGAGGGGAGAGGTTACTGTAGGACAGGTGAATATTACTATTGTTCTCTGTTATCAGCCATGTCAGGAGGGGGGAGGTGACTGTAGGACAGGTGAATATATCTATTGTTCTCTATTATCAGCCATGTCAGGAGAGGAGAGGTGACTGTAGGACAGGTGAATATATCTATTGTTCTCTGTTATCAGCCATGTCAGGAGAGGTGAGGTGACTGTAGGACAGGTGAATATAATCTATTGTTCTCTGTTATCAGCCATGTCAGGAGAGATGACTGTAGGACAGGTGAATATATCTATTGTTCTCTGTTATCAGCCATGTCAGGAGAGGAGAGGTGACTGTAGGACAGATGAATACAATCTATTGTTCTCTGTTATCAGCCATGTCAGGAGAGGAGAGGTGACTGTAGGACAGGTGAATATAATCTATTGTTCTCTGTTATCAGCCTTATCAGGAGGGGAGAGGTGACTGTAGGACAGGTAAATATAATCTATTGTTCTCTGTTATCAGCCATGTCAGGAGGGGGGAGGTGACTGTAGGACAGGTGAATATAATCTATTGTTCTCTGTTATCAGCCATGTCAGGAGAGGAGAGGTGACTGTAGGACAGGTGAATATAATCTATTGTTCTCTGTTATCAGCCATGTCAGGAGAGGAGAGGTGACTGTAGGACAGGTGAATATAATCTATTGTTCTCTGTTATCAGCCATGTCAGGGGAGGAGAGGTGACTGTAGGACAGGTGAATATATCTATTGTTCTTTGTTATCAGCCATGTCAGGAGGGGGGAGGTGACTGTAGGACAGGTGAATATTATCTATTGTTCTCGATTATCAGCCATGTCAGGAGAGGAGAGGTGACTGTAGGACAGGTGAATATAATCTATTGTTCTCTGTTATCAGCCATGTCAGGAGAGGAGAGGTGACTGTAGGACAGGTGAATATAATCTATTGTTCTCTGTTATCAGCCATGTCAGGAGAGGAGAGGTGACTGTAGGACAGGTGAATATATCTATTGTTCTTTGTTATCAGCCTTGTCAGGAGGGGAGAGGTGACTGTAGGACAAGTGAATATAATCTATTGTTCTCGATTATCAGCCATGTCAGTAAAGGAGAGGTGACTGTAGGACAGGTGAATACAATCTATTGTTCTCTGTTATCAGCCATGTCAGGAGAGAAGAGGTGACTGTAGGACAGGTGAATACAATCTATTGTTCTCTATTATCAGCCATGTCAGGAGAGGAGAGGTGACTGTAGGACAGGTGAATATATCTATTGTTCTCTGTTATCAGCCATGTCAGGAGAGGAGAGCTGACTGTAGGACAGGTGAATATAATCTATTGTTCTCTGTTATCAGCCATGTCAGAAGTGGAGAGGTGACTGTAGGACAGGTGGATATAATCTATTGTTCTCTGTTATCAGCCATGTCAGGGGAGGAGAGGTGACTGTAGGACAGGTGAATACAATCTATTGTTCTCTGTAATCAGCCATGTCAGGAGGGAGAGGTGACTGTAGGACATGTGAATATATCCATTGTTCTCTGTTATCAGCCATGTCAGGAAGGAGAGGTGACCGTAGGACAGGTGAATATATCTATTGTTCTCTGTTATCAGCCATGTCAGGAGAGGAGGTGACTGTAGGACAGGTGAATATATCTATTGTTCTCTGTTATCAGCCATGTCAGGAGAGGAGACATGACTGTAGGACAGGTGAATATATATATTGTTCTCTGTTATCAGCCATGTCAGGAGAGGAGAGGTGACTGTAGGACAGGTGAATACAATCTATTGTTCTCTGTTATCAGCCATGTCAGGAGAGGAGAGGTGACTGTAGGACAGGTGAATACAATCTATTGTTCTCTGTTATCAGCCATGTCAGGAGAGGAGAGGTGACTGTAGGACAGGTGAATATAATCTATTGTTCTCTGTTATCAGCCTTATCAGGAGGGGAGAGGTGACTGTAGGACAGGTAAATATAATCTATTGTTCTCTGTTATCAGCCATGTCAGGAGGGGGAGGTGACTGTAGGACAGGTGAATATAATCTATTGTTCTCTGTTATCAGCCATGTCAGGAGAGGAGAGGTGACTGTAGGACAGGTGAATATAATCTATTGTTCTCTGTTATCAGCCATGTCAGGGGAGGAGAGGTGACTGTAGGACAGGTGAATATATCTATTGTTCTTTGTTATCAGCCATGTCAGGAGGGGGGAGGTGACTGTAGGACAGGTGAATATTATCTATTGTTCTCGATTATCAGCCATGTCAGGAGAGGAGAGGTGACTGTAGGACAGGTGAATATAATCTATTGTTCTCTGTTATCAGCCATGTCAGGAGAGGAGAGGTGACTGTAGGACAGGTGAATATAATCTATTGTTCTCTGTTATCAGCCATGTCAGGAGAGGAGAGGTGACTGTAGGACAGGTGAATATATCTATTGTTCTTTGTTATCAGCCTTGTCAGAAGGGGAGAGGTGACTGTAGGACAAGTGAATATAATCTATTGTTCTCGATTATCAGCCATGTCAGTAAAGGAGAGGTGACTGTAGGACAGGTGAATATAATCTATTGTTCTCTTTTATCAGCCATGTCAGGAGAGGAGAGGTGACTGTAGGACAGGTGAATATATCTATTGTTCTCTGTTATCAGCCATGTCAGGAGAGAAGAGGTGACTGTAGGACAGGTGAATACAATCTATTGTTCTCTTTTATCAGCCATGTCAGGAGAGGAGAGGTGACCGTAGGACAGGTGAATATATCTATTGTTCTCTGTTATCAGCCATGTCAGGAGAGGAGGTGACTGTAGGACAGGTGAATATATCTATTGTTCTCTGTTATCAGCCATGTCAGGAGAGGAGACATGACTGTAGGACAGGTGAATATATATATTGTTCTCTGTTATCAGCCATGTCAGGAGAGGAGAGGTGACTGTAGGACAGGTGAATACAATCTATTGTTCTCTGTTATCAGCCATGTCAGGAGAGGAGAGGTGACTGTAGGACAGGTGAATACAATCTATTGTTCTCTGTTATCAGCCATGTCAGGAGAGGAGAGGTGACTGTAGGACAGGTGAATATAATCTATTGTTCTCTGTTATCAGCCTTATCAGGAGGGGAGAGGTGACTGTAGGACAGGTAAATATAATCTATTGTTCTCTGTTATCAGCCATGTCAGGAGGGGGAGGTGACTGTAGGACAGGTGAATATAATCTATTGTTCTCTGTTATCAGCCATGTCAGGAGAGGAGAGGTGACTGTAGGACAGGTGAATATAATCTATTGTTCTCTGTTATCAGCCATGTCAGGGGAGGAGAGGTGACTGTAGGACAGGTGAATATATCTATTGTTCTTTGTTATCAGCCATGTCAGGAGGGGGGAGGTGACTGTAGGACAGGTGAATATTATCTATTGTTCTCGATTATCAGCCATGTCAGGAGAGGAGAGGTGACTGTAGGACAGGTGAATATAATCTATTGTTCTCTGTTATCAGCCATGTCAGGAGAGGAGAGGTGACTGTAGGACAGGTGAATATAATCTATTGTTCTCTGTTATCAGCCATGTCAGGAGAGGAGAGGTGACTGTAGGACAGGTGAATATATCTATTGTTCTTTGTTATCAGCCTTGTCAGAAGGGGAGAGGTGACTGTAGGACAAGTGAATATAATCTATTGTTCTCGATTATCAGCCATGTCAGTAAAGGAGAGGTGACTGTAGGACAGGTGAATACAATCTATTGTTCTCTGTTATCAGCCATGTCAGGAGAGAAGAGGTGACTGTAGGACAGGTGAATACAATCTATTGTTCTCTTTTATCAGCCATGTCAGGAGAGGAGAGGTGACTGTAGGACAGGTGAATATATCTATTGTTCTCTGTTATCAGCCATGTCAGGAGAGGATAGCTGACTGTAGTACAGGTGAATATAATCTATTGTTCTCTGTTATCAGCCATGTCAGAAGTGGAGAGGTGACTGTAGGACAGGTGGATATAATCTATTGTTCTCTGTTATCAGCCATGTCAGGAGAGGAGAGGTGACTGTAGGACAGGTGAATACAATCTATTGTTCTCTGTAATCAGCCATGTCAGGAGGGAGAGGTGACTGTAGGACATGTGAATATATCCATTGTTCTCTGTTATCAGCCATGTCAGGAGAGGAGGTGACTGTAGGACAGGTGAATATATCTATTGTTCTCTGTTATCAGCCATGTCAGGAGAGGAGACATGACTGTAGGACAGGTGAATATATCTATTGTTCTCTGTTATCAGCCATGTCAGGAGAGGAGAGGTGACTGTAGGACAGGTGAATACAATCTATTGTTCTCTGTTATCAGCCATGTCAGGAGAGGAGAGGTGACTGTAGGACAGGTGAATACAATCTATTGTTCTCTTTTATCAGCCATGTCAGGAGAGGAGAGGTGACTGTAGGACAGGTGAATATATATATTGTTCTCTGTTATCAGCCATGTCAGGAGAGGAGAGGTGACTGTAGGACAGGTGAATACAATCTATTGTTCTCTGTTATCAGCTATGTCAGGAGAGGTGACTGTAGGACAGGTGAATATAATCTATTGTTTTCTGTTATCAGTCATGTCAGGAGAGGAGAGGTGACTGTAGGACAGATGAATATATCTATTGTTCTCTGTTTTCAGCCAAGTCAGGAGAGGAGAGGTGACTGTAGGACAGGTGAATATAATCTATTGTTCTCTGTTATCAGTCATGTCAGGAGAGGAGAGGTGACTGTAGGACAGGGGAATATAATCTATTGTTCTCTGTTATCAGCCATGTCAGGAGAGGATAGGTGACTGTAGGACAGGTGAATATAATCTATTGTTCTCTGTTATCAGCCATGTCAGGGGAGGAGAGGTGACTGTAGGACAGGTGAATATATCTATTGTTCTCTGTTATCAGCCATGTCAGGAGGGGGGAGGTGACTGTAGGACAGGTGAATATTATCTATTGTTCTCGATTATCAGCCATGTCAGGAGAGGAGAGGTGACTGTAGGACAGGTGAATATAATCTATTGTTCTCTGTTATCAGCCATGTCAGGAGAGGAGAGGTGACTGTAGGACAGGTGAATATAATCTATTGTTCTCTGTTATCAGCCATGTCAGGAGAGGAGAGGTGACTGTAGGACAGGTGAATATATCTATTGTTCTTTGTTATCAGCCTTGTCAGGAGGGGAGAGGTGACTGTAGGGCAGATGAATATAATCTATTGTTCTCGATTATCAGCCATGTCAGTAGAGGAGAGGTGACTGTAGGACAGGTGAATACAATCTATTGTTCTCTTTTATCAGCCATGTCAGGAGAGGAGAGGTGACTGTAGGACAGGTGAATATAATCTATTGTTCTCTTTTATCAGCCATGTCAGGAGAGGAGAGGTGACTGTAGGACAGGTGAATATATCTATTGTTCTCTGTTATCAGCCATGTCAGGAGAGAAGAGGTGACTGTAGGACAGGTGAATACAATCTATTGTTCTCTTTTATCAGCCATGTCAGGAGAGGAGAGGTGACTGTAGGACAGGTGAATATATCTATTGTTCTCTGTTATCAGCCATGTCAGGAGAGGAGAGGTGACTGTAGGACAGGTGAATACAATCTATTGTTCTATGTAATCAGCCATGTCAGGAGGGAGAGGTGACTGTAGGACATGTGAATATATCCATTGTTCTCTGTTATCAGCCATGTCAGGAAGGAGAGGTGACCATAGGACAGGTGAATATATCTATTGTTCTCTGTTATCAGCCATGTCAGGAGAGGAGAGGTGACTGTAGGACAGGTGAATATAATCTATTGTTCTCTGTTATCAGCCATGTCAGGAGAGGAGAGATGACTGTAGGACAGGTGAATATATCTATTTATCTCTGTTATCAGCCATGTCAGGAGAGGAGAGGTGACTGTAGGACAGGTGAATACAATCTATTGTTCTCTGTTATCAGCCATGTCAGGAGAGGAGAGGTGACTGTAGGACAGGTGAATACAATCTATTGTTCTCTTTTATCAGCCATGTCAGGAGAGGAGAGGTGACTGTAGGACAGGTGAATATATATATTGTTCTCTGTTATCAGCCATGTCAGGAGAGGAGAGGTGACTGTAGGACAGCTGAATACAATCTATTGTTCTCTGTTATCAGCCATGTCAGGAGAGGAGAGGTGACTGTAGGACAGGTGAATATATCTATTGTTCTCTGTTATCAGCCATGTCAGGAGAGGAGAGATGACTGTAGGACAGGTGAATATATCTATTGTTCTCTATTATCAGTCATGTCAGGAGAGGAGAGGTGACTGTAGGACAGGTGAATATATCTATTGTTCTCTGTTATCAGCCATGTCAGGAGAGGAGACATGACTGTAGGACAGGTGAATATATCTATTGTTCTCTGTTATCAGCCATGTCAGGAGAGGAGAGGTGACTGTAGGACAGGTGAATACAATCTATTGTTCTCTGTTATCAGCCATGTCAGGAGAGGAGAGGTGACTGTAGGACAGGTGAATACAATCTATTGTTCTCTTTTATCAGCCATGTCAGGAGAGGAGAGGTGACTGTAGGACAGGTGAATATATATATTGTTCTCTGTTATCAGCCATGTCAGGAGAGGAGAGGTGACTGTAGGACAGGTGAATACAATCTATTGTTCTCTGTTATCAGCTATGTCAGGAGAGGTGACTGTAGGACAGGTGAATATAATCTATTGTTTTCTGTTATCAGTCATGTCAGGAGAGGAGAGGTGACTGTAGGACAGATGAATATATCTATTGTTCTCTGTTTTCAGCCAAGTCAGGAGAGGAGAGGTGACTGTAGGACAGGTGAATATAATCTATTGTTCTCTGTTATCAGTCATGTCAGGAGAGGAGAGGTGACTGTAGGACAGGGGAATATAATCTATTGTTCTCTGTTATCAGCCATGTCAGGAGAGGATAGGTGACTGTAGGACAGGTGAATATAATCTATTGTTCTCTGTTATCAGCCATGTCAGGGGAGGAGAGGTGACTGTAGGACAGGTGAATATATCTATTGTTCTCTGTTATCAGCCATGTCAGGAGGGGGGAGGTGACTGTAGGACAGGTGAATATTATCTATTGTTCTCGATTATCAGCCATGTCAGGAGAGGAGAGGTGACTGTAGGACAGGTGAATATAATCTATTGTTCTCTGTTATCAGCCATGTCAGGAGAGGAGAGGTGACTGTAGGACAGGTGAATATAATCTATTGTTCTCTGTTATCAGCCATGTCAGGAGAGGAGAGGTGACTGTAGGACAGGTGAATATATCTATTGTTCTTTGTTATCAGCCTTGTCAGGAGGGGAGAGGTGACTGTAGGACAGATGAATATAATCTATTGTTCTCGATTATCAGCCATGTCAGTAGAGGAGAGGTGACTGTAGGACAGGTGAATACAATCTATTGTTCTCTTTTATCAGCCATGTCAGGAGAGGAGAGGTGACTGTAGGACAGGTGAATATAATCTATTGTTCTCTTTTATCAGCCATGTCAGGAGAGGAGAGGTGACTGTAGGACAGGTGAATATATCTATTGTTCTCTGTTATCAGCCATGTCAGGAGAGAAGAGGTGACTGTAGGACAGGTGAATACAATCTATTGTTCTCTTTTATCAGCCATGTCAGGAGAGGAGAGGTGACTGTAGGACAGGTGAATATATCTATTGTTCTCTGTTATCAGCCATGTCAGGAGAGGAGAGGTGACTGTAGGACAGGTGAATACAATCTATTGTTCTATGTAATCAGCCATGTCAGGAGGGAGAGGTGACTGTAGGACATGTGAATATATCCATTGTTCTCTGTTATCAGCCATGTCAGGAAGGAGAGGTGACCATAGGACAGGTGAATATATCTATTGTTCTCTGTTATCAGCCATGTCAGGAGAGGAGAGGTGACTGTAGGACAGGTGAATATAATCTATTGTTCTCTGTTATCAGCCATGTCAGGAGAGGAGAGATGACTGTAGGACAGGTGAATATATCTATTTATCTCTGTTATCAGCCATGTCAGGAGAGGAGAGGTGACTGTAGGACAGGTGAATACAATCTATTGTTCTCTGTTATCAGCCATGTCAGGAGAGGAGAGGTGACTGTAGGACAGGTGAATACAATCTATTGTTCTCTTTTATCAGCCATGTCAGGAGAGGAGAGGTGACTGTAGGACAGGTGAATATATATATTGTTCTCTGTTATCAGCCATGTCAGGAGAGGAGAGGTGACTGTAGGACAGCTGAATACAATCTATTGTTCTCTGTTATCAGCCATGTCAGGAGAGGAGAGGTGACTGTAGGACAGGTGAATATATCTATTGTTCTCTGTTATCAGCCATGTCAGGAGAGGAGAGATGACTGTAGGACAGGTGAATATATCTATTGTTCTCTATTATCAGTCATGTCAGGAGAGGAGAGGTGACTGTAGGACAGGTGAATATATCTATTGTTCTCTGTTATCAGCCTTATCAGGAGGGGAGAGGTGACTGTAGGACAGGTAAATATTACTATTGTTCTCTGTTATCAGCCATGTCAGGAGGGGGGAGGTGACTGTAGGACAGGTGAATATATCTATTGTTCTCTATTATCAGCCATGTCAGGAGAGGAGAGGTGACTGTAGGACAGGTGAATATATCTATTGTTCTCTGTTATCAGCCATGTCAGGAGAGGTGAGGTGACTGTAGGACAGTTGAATATAATCTATTGTTCTCTGTTATCAGCCATGTCAGGAGAGGAGAGATGACTGTAGGACAGGTGATTATATCTATTGTTCTCTGTTATCAGCCATGTCAGGAGAGGAGAGGTGACTGTAGGACAGATGAATACAATCTATTGTTCTCTGTTATCAGCCATGTCAGGAGAGGAGAGGTGACTGTAGGACAGGTGAATATAATCTATTGTTCTCTGTTATCAGCCTTATCAGGAGGGGAGAGGTGACTGTAGGACAGGTAAATATGATCTATTGTTCTCTGTTATCAGCCATGTCAGGAGGGGGGAGGTGACTGTAGGACAGGTGAATATAATCTATTGTTCTCTGTTATCAGCCATGTCAGGAGAGGAGAGGTGACTGTAGGACAGGTGAATATAATCTATTGTTCTCTGTTATCAGCCATGTCAGGAGAGGAGAGGTGACTGTAGGACAGGTGAATATAATCTATTGTTCTCTGTTATCAGCCATGTCAGGGGAGGAGAGGTGACTGTAGGACAGGTGAATATATCTATTGTTCTTTGTTATCAGCCATGTCAGGAGGGGGGAGGTGACTGTAGGACAGGTGAATATTATCTATTGTTCTCGATTATCAGCCATGTCAGGAGAGGAGAGGTGACTGTAGGACAGGTGAATATATCTATTGTTCTCTGTTATCAGCCATGTCAGGAGAGTAGAGGTGACTGTAGGACAGGTGAATATATCTATCGTTCTCTGTTATCAGCCATGTCAGTAGAGGAGAGGTGACTGTGGGACAGGTGAATATTATCTATTGTTCTCTTTTATCAGCCATGTCAGGAGAGGAGAGGTGACTGTAGGACAGGTGAATATATCTATTGTTCTCTGTTATCAGCCATGTCAGGAGAGGAGAGCTGACTGTAGGACAGGTGAATATAATCTATTGTTCTCTGTTATCAGCCATGTCAGAAGTGGAGAGGTGACTGTAGGACAGGTGGATATAATCTATTGTTCTCTGTTATCAGCCATGTCAGGAGAGGAGAGGTGACTGTAGGACAGGTGAATACAATCTATTGTTCTCTGTTATCAGCCATGTCAGGAGGGAGAGGTGACTGTAGGACATGTGAATATATCCATTGTTCTCTGTTATCAGCCATGTCAGGAAGGAGAGGTGACCGTAGGACAGGTGAATATATCTATTGTTCTCTGTTATCAGCCATGTCAGGAGAGGAGGTGACTGTAGGACAGGTGAATATATCTATTGTTCTCTGTTATCAGCCATGTCAGGAGAGGAGACATGACTGTAGGACAGGTGAATATATCTATTGTTCTCTGTTATCAGCCATGTCAGGAGAGGAGAGGTGACTGTAGGACAGGTGAATACAATCTATTGTTCTCTGTTATCAGCCATGTCAGGAGAGGAGAGGTGACTGTAGGACAGATGAATATAATCTATTGTTCTCTTTTATCAGCCATGTCAGGAGAGGAGAGGTGACTGTAGGACAGGTGAATATATATATTGTTCTCTGTTATCAGCCATGTCAGGAGAGGAGAGGTGACTGTAGGACAGGTGAATATAATCTATTGTTCTCTGTTATCAGTCATGTCAGGAGGGGAGAGGTGACTGTAGGACAGGTGAATATATCTCTTGTTCTCTGTTATCAGCCATGTCAGTAGAGGAGAGGTGACTGTAGGACAGGTGAATATAATCTATTGTTCTCTGTTATCAGCCATGTCAGGAGAGGAGAGGTGACTGTAGGACAGGTGAAAATATCTATTGTTCTCTGTTATTAGCCATGTCAGGAGAGGAGAGGTGACTGTAGGACAGGAGAATATAATCTATTGTTCTCTGTTATCAGCCATGTCAGGAGGTGGGAGGTGACTGTAGGACAGGTGAATATATCTATTGTTCTCTGTTATCAGCCAAGTCAGGAGAGGAGAGGTGACTGTAGGACAGGTGAATATATCTATTGTTCTCTGTTATCAGCCATGGCAGGAGAGGAGAGGTGACTGTAGGACAGGTGAATATATCTATTGTTCTCTGTTATCAGCCATGTCAGGAGGGCGGAGGTGACTGTAGGACAGGTGAATATAATCTATTGTTCTCTGTTATCATCCATGTCAGGAGAGGAGAGGTGACTGTAGGACAGGTTAATATATCTATTGTTCTCTGTTATCAGCCATGTCAGAAGAGGAGAGGTGACTGTAGGACAGGTGAATAATCTATTGTTCTCTGTTATCAGCCATGTCAGGAGGGGAGAGGTGACTGTAGGACAGGTGAATATATCTATTGTTCTCTGTTATCAGCCATATCAGGAGAAGAGAGGTGACTGTAGGACAGGTGAATATATCTCTGTTATCAGCCATGTCAGTAGAGGAGAGGTGACTGTAAGACAGGTGAATAGAATCTATTGTTCTGTTATCAGCCATGTCAGGAGGGGAGAGGTGACTGTAGGACAGGTGAATACAATCTATTGTTCTCTGTTATCAGCCATGTCAGGAGGGGGGAGGTGACTGTAGGACAGGTGAATATAATCTATTGTTCTCTATTATCAGCCATGTCAGGAGAGGAGAGGTGACTGTAGGACAGGTGAATATATCTATTGTTCTCTGTTATCAGTCATGTAAGGAGGGGAGAGGTTACTGTAGGACAGGTGAATATATATATTGTTCTCTGTTATCAGCCATGTCAGCAGAGGAGAGGTGACTGTAGGACAGGTGAATATATCTCTTGTTCTCTGTTATCAGACATTTCAGGAGAGGAGAGGTGACTGTAGGATAGGTGAATATATCTATTGTTCTCTGTTATTAGCCATGTCAGGAGAGGAGAGGTGACTGTAGGATAGGTGAATATATCTATTGTTCTTTGTTATCAGCCTTGTCAGGAGGGGAGAGGTGACTGTAGGACAGATGAATATAATCTATTGTTCTCGATTATCAGCCATGTCAGTAGAGGAGAGGTGACTGTAGGACAGGTGAATATAATCTATTGTTCTCTGTTATCAGCCATGTCAGGAGAGAAGAGGTGACTGTAGGACAGGTGAATACAATCTATTGTTCTCTTTTATCAGCCATGTCAGGAGAGGAGAGGTTACTGTAGGACAGGTGAATATATCTATTGTTCTCTGTTATCAGCCATGTCAGGAGAGGAGAGCTGACTGTAGGACAGGTGAATATAATCTATTGTTCTCTGTTATCAGCCAAGTCAGGAGAGGAGAGGTGACTGTAGGACAGGTGAATATATCTATTGTTCTCTGTTATCAGCCATGGCAGGAGAGGAGAGGTGACTGTAGGACAGGTGAATATATCTATTGTTCTCTGTTATCAGCCATGTCAGGAGGGCGGAGGTGACTGTAGGACAGGTGAATATAATCTATTGTTCTCTGTTATCATCCATGTCAGGAGAGGAGAGGTGACTGTAGGACAGGTTAATATATCTATTGTTCTCTGTTATCAACCATGTCAGAAGAGGAGAGGTGACTGTAGGACAGGTGAATAATCTATTGTTCTCTGTTATCAGCCATGTCAGGAGGGGAGAGGTGACTGTAGGACAGGTGAATATATCTATTGTTCTCTGTTATCAGCCATATCAGGAGAAGAGAGGTGACTGTAGGACAGGTGAATATATCTCTGTTATCAGCCATGTCAGTAGAGGAGAGGTGACTGTAAGACAGGTGAATAGAATCTATTGTTCTCTGTTATCAGCCATGTCAGGAGGGGAGAGGTGACTGTAGGACAGGTGAATACAATCTATTGTTCTCTGTTATCAGCCATGTCAGGAGGGGGGAGGTGACTGTAGGACAGGTGAATATAATCTATTGTTCTCTATTATCAGCCATGTCAGGAGAGGAGAGGTGACTGTAGGACAGGTGAATATAATCTATTGTTCTCTGTTATCAGCCATGTCAGGAGAGGAGAGGTGACTGTAGGACAGGTGAATATATCTATTGTTCTTTGTTATCAGCCTTGTCAGAAGGGGAGAGGTGACTGTAGGACAAGTGAATATAATCTATTGTTCTCGATTATCAGCCATGTCAGTAAAGGAGAGGTGACTGTAGGACAGGTGAATACAATCTATTGTTCTCTGTTATCAGCCATGTCAGGAGAGAAGAGGTGACTGTAGGACAGGTGAATACAATCTATTGTTCTCTTTTATCAGCCATGTCAGGAGAGGAGAGGTGACTGTAGGACAGGTGAATATATCTATTGTTCTCTGTTATCAGCCATGTCAGGAGAGGATAGCTGACTGTAGGACAGGTGAATATAATCTATTGTTCTCTGTTATCAGCCATGTCAGAAGTGGAGAGGTGACTGTAGGACAGGTGGATATAATCTATTGTTCTCTGTTATCAGCCATGTCAGGAGAGGAGAGGTGACTGTAGGACAGGTGAATACAATCTATTGTTCTCTGTAATCAGCCATGTCAGGAGGGAGAGGTGACTGTAGGACATGTGAATATATCCATTGTTCTCTGTTATCAGCCATGTCAGGAGAGGAGGTGACTGTAGGACAGGTGAATATATCTATTGTTCTCTGTTATCAGCCATGTCAGGAGAGGAGACATGACTGTAGGACAGGTGAATACAATCTATTGTTCTCTGTTATGAGCCATGTCAGGAGAGGAGAGGTGACTGTAGGACAGGTGAATACAATCTATTGTTCTCTTTTATCAGCCATGTCAGGAGAGGAGAGGTGACTGTAGGACAGGTGAATATATATATTGTTCTCTGTTATCAGCCATGTCAGGAGAGGAGAGGTGACTGTAGGACAGGTGAATACAATCTATTGTTCTCTGTTATCAGCCATGTCAGGAGAGGTGACTGTAGGACAGGTGAATATAATCTATTGTTTTCTGTTATCAGTCATGTCAGGAGAGGAGAGGTGACTGTAGGACAGATGAATATATCTATTGTTCTCTGTTTTCAGCCAAGTCAGGAGAGGAGAGGTGACTGTAGGACAGGTGAATATAATCTATTGTTCTCTGTTATCAGTCATGTCAGGAGAGGAGAGGTGACTGTAGGACAGGGGAATATAATCTATTGTTCTCTGTTATCAGCCATGTCAGGAGAGGATAGGTGACTGTAGGACAGGTGAATATAATCTATTGTTCTCTGTTATCAGCCATGTCAGGGGAGGAGAGGTGACTGTAGGACAGGTGAATATATCTATTGTTCTCTGTTATCAGCCATGTCAGGAGGGGGGAGGTGACTGTAGGACAGGTGAATATTATCTATTGTTCTCGATTATCAGCCATGTCAGGAGAGGAGAGGTGACTGTAGGACAGGTGAATATAATCTATTGTTCTCTGTTATCAGCCATGCCAGGAGAGGAGAGGTGACTGTAGGACAGGTGAATATAATCTATTGTTCTCTGTTATCAGCCATGTCGGGAGAGGAGAGGTGACTGTAGGACAGGTGAATATAATCTTTGTTCTCTGTTATCAGCCACGTCAGGAGAGGAGAGGTGACTGTAGGACAGGTGGATATATCTATTGTTCTCTGTTATCAGCCTTATCAGGAGGGGAGAGGTGACTGTAGGACAGGTGAATATAATCTATTGTTCTCTGTTATCAGCCATGTCAGGAGGGGGGAGGTGACTGTAGGACAGGTGAATATAATCTATTGTTCTCTGTTATCAGCCATATCAGGAGAGGAGAGGTGACTGTAGGACAGGTGAATATAATCTATTGTTCTCTGTTATCAATCATGTCAGGAGAGGAGAGGTGACTGTAGGACAGGGGAATATAATCTATTGTTCTCTGTTATCAGCAATGTCAGGAGAGGAGAGGTGACTGTAGGACAGATGAATATATCTATTGTTCTCTGTTATCAGCCAAGTCAGGAGAGGAGAGGTGACTGTAGGACAGGTGAATATAATCTATTGTTCTCTGTTATCAGCCATGTCAGGAGAGGAGAGGTGACTGTAGGACAGGTGAATATATCTATTGTTCTTTGCTATCAGCCATGTCAGGAGGGGGGAGGTGACTGTAGGACAGGTGAATATAATCTATTGTTCTCTGTTATCAGCCATGTCAGGAGAGGAGAGGTGACTGTAGGACAGGTGAATATAATCTATTGTTCTCTGTTATCAGCCATGTCAGGAGAGGAGAGGTGACTGTAGGACAGGTGAATATAATCTATTGTTCTCTGTTATCAGCCATGTCAGGAGAGGAGAGGTGACTGTAGGACAGGTGAATATATCTATTGTTCTCTGTTATCAGCCATGTCAGGAGGGGAGAGGTGACTGTAGGGCAGGTGAATATAATCTATTCTTCTCTGTTATCAGCCATGTCAGGAGAGGAGAGGTGACTGTAGGACAGGTGAATATAATCTATTGTTCTCTGTTATCAGCCATGTCAGGAGGGGAGAAGTGACTGTAGTACAGGTGAATATAATCTATTGTTCTCTGTTATCAGCCATGTCAGGAGAGGAGAGGTGACTGTAGGACAGGTGAATATATCTATTGTTCTCTGTTATCAGCCATGTCAGGAGAGGAGAGGTGACTGTAGGACAGGTGAAAATCATCTATTGTTCTCTGTTATCAGCCATGTCAGGAGAGGAGAGGTGACTGTAGGACAGGTGAATATAATCTTTTGTTCTCTGTTATTAGCCATGTCAGGAGAGGAGAGGTGACTGTAGGACAGGTGAATATAATCTTTTGTTCTCTGTTATCAGCCATGTCAGGAGAGGAGAGGTGACTGTAGGACAGGTGAATATATCTATTGTTCTCTGTTATCAGCCTTATCAGGAGGGGAGAGGTTACTGTAGGACAGGTGAATATTACTATTGTTCTCTGTTATCAGCCATGTCAGGAGGGGGGAGGTGACTGTAGGACAGGTGAATATATCTATTGTTCTCTATTATCAGCCATGTCAGGAGAGGAGAGGTGACTGTAGGACAGGTGAATATATCTATTGTTCTCTGTTATCAGCCATGTCAGGAGAGGTGAGGTGACTGTAGGACAGGTGAATATAATCTATTGTTCTCTGTTATCAGCCATGTCAGGAGAGATGACTGTAGGACAGGTGAATATATCTATTGTTCTCTGTTATCAGCCATGTCAGGAGAGGAGAGGTGACTGTAGGACAGATGAATACAATCTATTGTTCTCTGTTATCAGCCATGTCAGGAGAGGAGAGGTGACTGTAGGACAGGTGAATATAATCTATTGTTCTCTGTTATCAGCCTTATCAGGAGGGGAGAGGTGACTGTAGGACAGGTAAATATAATCTATTGTTCTCTGTTATCAGCCATGTCAGGAGGGGGGAGGTGACTGTAGGACAGGTGAATATAATCTATTGTTCTCTGTTATCAGCCATGTCAGGAGAGGAGAGGTGACTGTAGGACAGGTGAATATAATCTATTGTTCTCTGTTATCAGCCATGTCAGGAGAGGAGAGGTGACTGTAGGACAGGTGAATATAATCTATTGTTCTCTGTTATCAGCCATGTCAGGGGAGGAGAGGTGACTGTAGGACAGGTGAATATATCTATTGTTCTTTGTTATCAGCCATGTCAGGAGGGGGGAGGTGACTGTAGGACAGGTGAATATTATCTATTGTTCTCGATTATCAGCCATGTCAGGAGAGGAGAGGTGACTGTAGGACAGGTGAATATAATCTATTGTTCTCTGTTATCAGCCATGTCAGGAGAGGAGAGGTGACTGTAGGACAGGTGAATATAATCTATTGTTCTCTGTTATCAGCCATGTCAGGAGAGGAGAGGTGACTGTAGGACAGGTGAATATATCTATTGTTCTTTGTTATCAGCCTTGTCAGGAGGGGAGAGGTGACTGTAGGACAAGTGAATATAATCTATTGTTCTCGATTATCAGCCATGTCAGTAAAGGAGAGGTGACTGTAGGACAGGTGAATACAATCTATTGTTCTCTGTTATCAGCCATGTCAGGAGAGAAGAGGTGACTGTAGGACAGGTGAATACAATCTATTGTTCTCTATTATCAGCCATGTCAGGAGAGGAGAGGTGACTGTAGGACAGGTGAATATATCTATTGTTCTCTGTTATCAGCCATGTCAGGAGAGGAGAGCTGACTGTAGGACAGGTGAATATAATCTATTGTTCTCTGTTATCAGCCATGTCAGAAGTGGAGAGGTGACTGTAGGACAGGTGGATATAATCTATTGTTCTCTGTTATCAGCCATGTCAGGGGAGGAGAGGTGACTGTAGGACAGGTGAATACAATCTATTGTTCTCTGTAATCAGCCATGTCAGGAGGGAGAGGTGACTGTAGGACATGTGAATATATCCATTGTTCTCTGTTATCAGCCATGTCAGGAAGGAGAGGTGACCGTAGGACAGGTGAATATATCTATTGTTCTCTGTTATCAGCCATGTCAGGAGAGGAGGTGACTGTAGGACAGGTGAATATATCTATTGTTCTCTGTTATCAGCCATGTCAGGAGAGGAGACATGACTGTAGGACAGGTGAATATATATATTGTTCTCTGTTATCAGCCATGTCAGGAGAGGAGAGGTGACTGTAGGACAGGTGAATACAATCTATTGTTCTCTGTTATCAGCCATGTCAGGAGAGGAGAGGTGACTGTAGGACAGGTGAATACAATCTATTGTTCTCTGTTATCAGCCATGTCAGGAGAGGAGAGGTGACTGTAGGACAGGTGAATATAATCTATTGTTCTCTGTTATCAGCCTTATCAGGAGGGGAGAGGTGACTGTAGGACAGGTAAATATAATCTATTGTTCTCTGTTATCAGCCATGTCAGGAGGGGGAGGTGACTGTAGGACAGGTGAATATAATCTATTGTTCTCTGTTATCAGCCATGTCAGGAGAGGAGAGGTGACTGTAGGACAGGTGAATATAATCTATTGTTCTCTGTTATCAGCCATGTCAGGGGAGGAGAGGTGACTGTAGGACAGGTGAATATATCTATTGTTCTTTGTTATCAGCCATGTCAGGAGGGGGGAGGTGACTGTAGGACAGGTGAATATTATCTATTGTTCTCGATTATCAGCCATGTCAGGAGAGGAGAGGTGACTGTAGGACAGGTGAATATAATCTATTGTTCTCTGTTATCAGCCATGTCAGGAGAGGAGAGGTGACTGTAGGACAGGTGAATATAATCTATTGTTCTCTGTTATCAGCCATGTCAGGAGAGGAGAGGTGACTGTAGGACAGGTGAATATATCTATTGTTCTTTGTTATCAGCCTTGTCAGAAGGGGAGAGGTGACTGTAGGACAAGTGAATATAATCTATTGTTCTCGATTATCAGCCATGTCAGTAAAGGAGAGGTGACTGTAGGACAGGTGAATACAATCTATTGTTCTCTGTTATCAGCCATGTCAGGAGAGAAGAGGTGACTGTAGGACAGGTGAATACAATCTATTGTTCTCTTTTATCAGCCATGTCAGGAGAGGAGAGGTGACTGTAGGACAGGTGAATATATCTATTGTTCTCTGTTATCAGCCATGTCAGGAGAGGATAGCTGACTGTAGTACAGGTGAATATAATCTATTGTTCTCTGTTATCAGCCATGTCAGAAGTGGAGAGGTGACTGTAGGACAGGTGGATATAATCTATTGTTCTCTGTTATCAGCCATGTCAGGAGAGGAGAGGTGACTGTAGGACAGGTGAATACAATCTATTGTTCTCTGTAATCAGCCATGTCAGGAGGGAGAGGTGACTGTAGGACATGTGAATATATCCATTGTTCTCTGTTATCAGCCATGTCAGGAGAGGAGGTGACTGTAGGACAGGTGAATATATCTATTGTTCTCTGTTATCAGCCATGTCAGGAGAGGAGACATGACTGTAGGACAGGTGAATATATCTATTGTTCTCTGTTATCAGCCATGTCAGGAGAGGAGAGGTGACTGTAGGACAGGTGAATACAATCTATTGTTCTCTGTTATCAGCCATGTCAGGAGAGGAGAGGTGACTGTAGGACAGGTGAATACAATCTATTGTTCTCTTTTATCAGCCATGTCAGGAGAGGAGAGGTGACTGTAGGACAGGTGAATATATATATTGTTCTCTGTTATCAGCCATGTCAGGAGAGGAGAGGTGACTGTAGGACAGGTGAATACAATCTATTGTTCTCTGTTATCAGCTATGTCAGGAGAGGTGACTGTAGGACAGGTGAATATAATCTATTGTATTCTGTTATCAGTCATGTCAGGAGAGGAGAGGTGACTGTAGGACAGATGAATATATCTATTGTTCTCTGTTTTCAGCCAAGTCAGGAGAGGAGAGGTGACTGTAGGACAGGTGAATATAATCTATTGTTCTCTGTTATCAGTCATGTCAGGAGAGGAGAGGTGACTGTAGGACAGGGGAATATAATCTATTGTTCTCTGTTATCAGCCATGTCAGGAGAGGATAGGTGACTGTAGGACAGGTGAATATAATCTATTGTTCTCTGTTATCAGCCATGTCAGGGGAGGAGAGGTGACTGTAGGACAGGTGAATATATCTATTGTTCTCTGTTATCAGCCATGTCAGGAGGGGGGAGGTGACTGTAGGACAGGTGAATATTATCTATTGTTCTCGATTATCAGCCATGTCAGGAGAGGAGAGGTGACTGTAGGACAGGTGAATATAATCTATTGTTCTCTGTTATCAGCCATGTCAGGAGAGGAGAGGTGACTGTAGGACAGGTGAATATAATCTATTGTTCTCTGTTATCAGCCATGTCAGGAGAGGAGAGGTGACTGTAGGACAGGTGAATATATCTATTGTTCTTTGTTATCAGCCTTGTCAGGAGGGGAGAGGTGACTGTAGGACAGATGAATATAATCTATTGTTCTCGATTATCAGCCATGTCAGTAGAGGAGAGGTGACTGTAGGACAGGTGAATACAATCTATTGTTCTCTTTTATCAGCCATGTCAGGAGAGGAGAGGTGACTGTAGGACAGGTGAATATAATCTATTGTTCTCTTTTATCAGCCATGTCAGGAGAGGAGAGGTGACTGTAGGACAGGTGAATATATCTATTGTTCTCTGTTATCAGCCATGTCAGGAGAGAAGAGGTGACTGTAGGACAGGTGAATACAATCTATTGTTCTCTTTTATCAGCCATGTCAGGAGAGGAGAGGTGACTGTAGGACAGGTGAATATATCTATTGTTCTCTGTTATCAGCCATGTCAGGAGAGGAGAGGTGACTGTAGGACAGGTGAATACAATCTATTGTTCTATGTAATCAGCCATGTCAGGAGGGAGAGGTGACTGTAGGACATGTGAATATATCCATTGTTCTCTGTTATCAGCCATGTCAGGAAGGAGAGGTGACCATAGGACAGGTGAATATATCTATTGTTCTCTGTTATCAGCCATGTCAGGAGAGGAGAGGTGACTGTAGGACAGGTGAATATAATCTATTGTTCTCTGTTATCAGCCATGTCAGGAGAGGAGAGATGACTGTAGGACAGGTGAATATATCTATTTATCTCTGTTATCAGCCATGTCAGGAGAGGAGAGGTGACTGTAGGACAGGTGAATACAATCTATTGTTCTCTGTTATCAGCCATGTCAGGAGAGGAGAGGTGACTGTAGGACAGGTGAATACAATCTATTGTTCTCTTTTATCAGCCATGTCAGGAGAGGAGAGGTGACTGTAGGACAGGTGAATATATATATTGTTCTCTGTTATCAGCCATGTCAGGAGAGGAGAGGTGACTGTAGGACAGCTGAATACAATCTATTGTTCTCTGTTATCAGCCATGTCAGGAGAGGAGAGGTGACTGTAGGACAGGTGAATATATCTATTGTTCTCTGTTATCAGCCATGTCAGGAGAGGAGAGATGACTGTAGGACAGGTGAATATATCTATTGTTCTCTATTATCAGTCATGTCAGGAGAGGAGAGGTGACTGTAGGACAGGTGAATATATCTATTGTTCTCTGTTATCAGCCTTATCAGGAGGGGAGAGGTGACTGTAGGACAGGTAAATATTACTATTGTTCTCTGTTATCAGCCATGTCAGGAGGGGGGAGGTGACTGTAGGACAGGTGAATATATCTATTGTTCTCTATTATCAGCCATGTCAGGAGAGGAGAGGTGACTGTAGGACAGGTGAATATATCTATTGTTCTCTGTTATCAGCCATGTCAGGAGAGGTGAGGTGACTGTAGGACAGTTGAATATAATCTATTGTTCTCTGTTATCAGCCATGTCAGGAGAGGAGAGATGACTGTAGGACAGGTGATTATATCTATTGTTCTCTGTTATCAGCCATGTCAGGAGAGGAGAGGTGACTGTAGGACAGATGAATACAATCTATTGTTCTCTGTTATCAGCCATGTCAGGAGAGGAGAGGTGACTGTAGGACAGGTGAATATAATCTATTGTTCTCTGTTATCAGCCTTATCAGGAGGGGAGAGGTGACTGTAGGACAGGTAAATATGATCTATTGTTCTCTGTTATCAGCCATGTCAGGAGGGGGGAGGTGACTGTAGGACAGGTGAATATAATCTATTGTTCTCTGTTATCAGCCATGTCAGGAGAGGAGAGGTGACTGTAGGACAGGTGAATATAATCTATTGTTCTCTGTTATCAGCCATGTCAGGAGAGGAGAGGTGACTGTAGGACAGGTGAATATAATCTATTGTTCTCTGTTATCAGCCATGTCAGGGGAGGAGAGGTGACTGTAGGACAGGTGAATATATCTATTGTTCTTTGTTATCAGCCATGTCAGGAGGGGGGAGGTGACTGTAGGACAGGTGAATATTATCTATTGTTCTCGATTATCAGCCATGTCAGGAGAGGAGAGGTGACTGTAGGACAGGTGAATATATCTATTGTTCTCTGTTATCAGCCATGTCAGGAGAGTAGAGGTGACTGTAGGACAGGTGAATATATCTATCGTTCTCTGTTATCAGCCATGTCAGTAGAGGAGAGGTGACTGTGGGACAGGTGAATATTATCTATTGTTCTCTTTTATCAGCCATGTCAGGAGAGGAGAGGTGACTGTAGGACAGGTGAATATATCTATTGTTCTCTGTTATCAGCCATGTCAGGAGAGGAGAGCTGACTGTAGGACAGGTAAATATAATCTATTGTTCTCTGTTATCAGCCATGTCAGAAGTGGAGAGGTGACTGTAGGACAGGTGGATATAATCTATTGTTCTCTGTTATCAGCCATGTCAGGAGAGGAGAGGTGACTGTAGGACAGGTGAATACAATCTATTGTTCTCTGTTATCAGCCATGTCAGGAGGGAGAGGTGACTGTAGGACATGTGAATATATCCATTGTTCTCTGTTATCAGCCATGTCAGGAAGGAGAGGTGACCGTAGGACAGGTGAATATATCTATTGTTCTCTGTTATCAGCCATGTCAGGAGAGGAGGTGACTGTAGGACAGGTGAATATATCTATTGTTCTCTGTTATCAGCCATGTCAGGAGAGGAGACATGACTGTAGGACAGGTGAATATATCTATTGTTCTCTGTTATCAGCCATGTCAGGAGAGGAGAGGTGACTGTAGGACAGGTGAATACAATCTATTGTTCTCTGTTATCAGCCATGTCAGGAGAGGAGAGGTGACTGTAGGACAGATGAATACAATCTATTGTTCTCTTTTATCAGCCATGTCAGGAGAGGAGAGGTGACTGTAGGACAGGTGAATATATATATTGTTCTCTGTTATCAGCCATGTCAGGAGAGGAGAGGTGACTGTAGGACAGGTGAATATAATCTATTGTTCTCTGTTATCAGCCATTTCAGGAGGGGAGAGGTGACTGTAGGACAGGTGAATATAATCTATTGTTCTCTGTTATCAGCCATGTCAGGAGAGGAGAGGTGACTGTAAGACAGGTGAATAGAATCTATTGTTCTCTGTTATCAGCCATTTCAGGAGGGGAGAGGTGACTGTAGGACAGGTGAATATAATCTATTCTTCTCTGTTATCAGCCATGTCAGGAGGGGAGAGGTGACTGTATGACAGGTGAATATATCTATTGTTCTCTGTTATCAGCCATGTCAGGAGAGGAGAGGTGACTGTAGGACAGGTGAATATAATCTATTGTTCTCTGTTATCAGTCATGTCAGGAGGGGAGAGGTGACTGTAGGACAGGTGAATATATCTCTTGTTCTCTGTTATCAGCCATGTCAGTAGAGGAGAGGTGACTGTAGGACAGGTGAATATAATCTATTGTTCTCTGTTATCAGCCATGTCAGGAGAGGAGAGGTGACTGTAGGACAGGTGAAAATATCTATTGTTCTCTGTTATTAGCCATGTCAGGAGAGGAGAGGTGACTGTAGGACAGGAGAATATAATCTATTGTTCTCTGTTATCAGCCATGTCAGGAGGTGGGAGGTGACTGTAGGACAGGTGAATATATCTATTGTTCTCTGTTATCAGCCAAGTCAGGAGAGGAGAGGTGACTGTAGGACAGGTGAATATATCTATTGTTCTCTGTTATCAGCCATGGCAGGAGAGGAGAGGTGACTGTAGGACAGGTGAATATATCTATTGTTCTCTGTTATCAGCCATGTCAGGAGGGCGGAGGTGACTGTAGGACAGGTGAATATAATCTATTGTTCTCTGTTATCATCCATGTCAGGAGAGGAGAGGTGACTGTAGGACAGGTTAATATATCTATTGTTCTCTGTTATCAGCCATGTCAGAAGAGGAGAGGTGACTGTAGGACAGGTGAATAATCTATTGTTCTCTGTTATCAGCCATGTCAGGAGGGGAGAGGTGACTGTAGGACAGGTGAATATATCTATTGTTCTCTGTTATCAGCCATATCAGGAGAAGAGAGGTGACTGTAGGACAGGTGAATATATCTCTGTTATCAGCCATGTCAGTAGAGGAGAGGTGACTGTAAGACAGGTGAATAGAATCTATTGTTCTCTGTTATCAGCCATGTCAGGAGGGGAGAGGTGACTGTAGGACAGGTGAATACAATCTATTGTTCTCTGTTATCAGCCATGTCAGGAGGGGGGAGGTGACTGTAGGACAGGTGAATATAATCTATTGTTCTCTATTATCAGCCATGTCAGGAGAGGAGAGGTGACTGTAGGACAGGTGAATATATCTATTGTTCTCTGTTATCAGTCATGTAAGGAGGGGAGAGGTTACTGTAGGACAGGTGAATATATATATTGTTCTCTGTTATCAGCCATGTCAGCAGAGGAGAGGTGACTGTAGGACAGGTGAATATATCTCTTGTTCTCTGTTATCAGACATTTCAGGAGAGGAGAGGTGACTGTAGGATAAGTGAATATATCTATTGTTCTCTGTTATTAGCCATGTCAGGAGAGGAGAGGTGACTGTAGGATAGGTGAATATATCTATTGTTCTTTGTTATCAGCCTTGTCAGGAGGGGAGAGGTGACTGTAGGACAGATGAATATAATCTATTGTTCTCGATTATCAGCCATGTCAGTAGAGGAGAGGTGACTGTAGGACAGGTGAATATAATCTATTGTTCTCTGTTATCAGCCATGTCAGGAGAGAAGAGGTGACTGTAGGACAGGTGAATACAATCTATTGTTCTCTTTTATCAGCCATGTCAGGAGAGGAGAGGTTACTGTAGGACAGGTGAATATATCTATTGTTCTCTGTTATCAGCCATGTCAGGAGAGGAGAGCTGACTGTAGGACAGGTGAATATAATCTATTGTTCTCTGTTATCAGCCAAGTCAGGAGAGGAGAGGTGACTGTAGGACAGGTGAATATATCTATTGTTCTCTGTTATCAGCCATGGCAGGAGAGGAGAGGTGACGGTAGGACAGGTGAATATATCTATTGTTCTCTGTTATCAGCCATGTCAGGAGGGCGGAGGTGACTGTAGGACAGGTGAATATAATCTATTGTTCTCTGTTATCATCCATGTCAGGAGAGGAGAGGTGACTGTAGGACAGGTTAATATATCTATTGTTCTCTGTTATCAACCATGTCAGAAGAGGAGAGGTGACTGTAGGACAGGTGAATAATCTATTGTTCTCTGTTATCAGCCATGTCAGGAGGGGAGAGGTGACTGTAGGACAGGTGAATATATCTATTGTTCTCTGTTATCAGCCATATCAGGAGAAGAGAGGTGACTGTAGGACAGGTGAATATATCTCTGTTATCAGCCATGTCAGTAGAGGAGAGGTGACTGTAAGACAGGTGAATAGAATCTATTGTTCTCTGTTATCAGCCATGTCAGGAGGGGAGAGGTGACTGTAGGACAGGTGAATACAATCTATTGTTCTCTGTTATCAGCCATGTCAGGAGGGGGGAGGTGACTGTAGGACAGGTGAATATAATCTATTGTTCTCTTTTATCAGCCATGTCAGGAGAGGAGAGGTGACTGTAGGACAGGTGAATATATCTATTGTTCTCTGTTATCAGTCATGTAAGGAGGGGAGAGGTTACTGTAGGACAGGTGAATATATATATTGTTCTCTGTTATCAGCCATGTCAGCAGAGGAGAGGTGACTGTAGGACAGGTGAATATATCTCTTGTTCTCTGTTATCAGACATTTCAGGAGAGGAGAGGTGACTGTAGGATAGGTGAATATATCTATTGTTCTCTGTTATTAGCCATGTCAGGAGAGGAGAGGTGACTGTAGGATAGGTGCATATATCTATTGTTCTTTGTTATCAGCCTTGTCAGGAGGGGAGAGGTGACTGTAGGACAGATGAATATAATCTATTGTTCTCGATTATCAGCCATGTCAGTAGAGGAGAGGTGACTGTAGGACAGGTGAATATAATCTATTGTTCTCTGTTATCAGCCATGTCAGGAGAGAAGAGGTGACTGTAGGACAGGTGAATACAATCTATTGTTCTCTTTTATCAGCCATGTCAGGAGAGGAGAGGTTACTGTAGGACAGGTGAATATATCTATTGTTCTCTGTTATCAGCCATGTCAGGAGAGGAGAGCTGACTGTAGGACAGGTGAATATAATCTATTGTTCTCTGTTATCAGCCATGTCAGAAGAGGAGAGGTGACTGTAGGACAGGTGGATATAATCTATTGTTCTCTGTTATCAGCCATGTCAGGAGAGGAGAGGTGACTGTAGGACAGGTGAATACAATCTATTGTTCTCTGTAATCAGCCATGTCAGTAGGGAGAGGTGACTGTAGGACATGTGAATATATCCATTGTTCTCTGTTATCAGCCATGTCAGGAAGGAGAGGTGACCGTAGGACAGGTGAATATATCTATTGTTCTCTGTTATCAGCCATGTCAGGAGAGGAGAGGTGACTGTAGGACAGGTGAATATAATCTATTGTTCTCTGTTATCAGCCATTTCAGGAGGGGAGAGGTGACTGTAGGACAGGTGAATATAATCTATTGTTCTCTCTTATCAGCCATGTCAGGAGAGGAGAGGTGACTGTAGGACAGGTGAATAGAATCTATTGTTCTCTGTTATCAGCCATGTCAGGAGAGGAGAGGTGACTGTAGGACAGGTGAAAATATCTATTGTTCTCTGTTATTAGCCATGTCAGGAGAGGAGAGGTGACTGTAGGACAGGAGAATATAATCTATTGTTCTCTGTTATCAGCCATGTCAGGAGGGGGGAGGTGACTGTAGGACAGGTGAATATATCTATTGTTCTCTGTTATCAGCCAAGTCAGGAGAGGAGAGGTGACTGTAGGACAGGTGAATATATCTATTGTTCTCTGTTATCAGCCATGTCAGGAGGGGAGAGGTGACTGTAGGACAGGTGAATACAATCTATTGTTCTCTATTATCAGCCATGTCAGGAGGGGAGAGGTGACTGTAGGACAGGTGAATATATCTATTGTTCTCTGTTAGCAGCCATGTCAGGAGGGGAGAGGTGACTGTAGGACAGGTGAATACAATCTATTGTTCTCTGTTATCAGCCATGTCAGGAGGGGAGAGGTGACTGTAGGACAGGTGAATATAAAATTATTGTTCTCTGTTATCAGCCAAGTCAGGAGAGCAGAGGTGACTGTAGGACAGGTGAATATAATCTATTTTTCTCTGTTATCAGCCATGTCAGGAGGGGAGAGGTGACTGTAGGACAGGTAAATATATCTATTGTTCTCTATTATCAGCCATGTCAGGAGGGCGGAGGTGACTGTAGGACAGGTGAATATATCTATTTTTCTCTGTTATCAGCCATGTCAGGAGGGGAGAGGTGACTGTAGGACAGGTAAATATATCTATTGTTCTCTGTTATCAGCCATGTCAGGAGAGGAGAGGTGACTGTAGGACAGGTGAATATAATCAGTTGTTCTCTGTTATCAGCCATGGCAGGAGGGGAGAGGTGACTGTAGGACAGGTGAATATATCTATAGTTCTCTGTTATCAGCCATGTCAGGAGAGGAGAGGTGACTGTAGGACAGGTGAATATATCTATTGTTCTTTGTTATCAGCCATGTCAGGAGAGGAGAGGTGACTGTAGGACAGGTGAATATAATCTATTGTTCTCTATTATCAGCCATGTCAGGAGGGGAGAGAAGACTGTAGGACAGGTGAATATAATCTATTGTTCTCTGTTATCAGCCATGTCAGGAGGGGAGAGGTGACTGTAGGACAGGTGAATATATCTATTGTTCTCTGTTAGCAGCCATGTCAGGAGGGGAGAGGTGACTGTAGGACAGGTGAATATATCTATTGTTCTCTGTTATCAGCCATGTCAGGAGAGGAGAGGTGACTGTAGGACAGGTGAATATATCTATTGTTCTCTGTTAGCAGCCATGTCAGGAGAGGAGAGGTGACTGTAGGACAGGTGAATATAAAATTATTGTTCTCTGTTATCAGCCAAGTCAGGAGAGGAGAGGTGACTGTAGGACAGGTGAATATATCTATTGTTCTCTATTATCAGCCATGTCAGGAGGGCGGAGTTGACTGTAGGACAGGTGAATATATCTATTGTTCTCTGTTATCAGCCATGTCAGGAGAGGAGAGGTGACTGTAGGACAGGTGAATATATCTATTGTTCTCTGTTATCAGCCATGTCAGGAGAGGAGAGGTGACTGCAGGACAGGTGAATACAATCTATTGTTCTCTGGTATCAGCCATGGCAGGAGAGGAGAGGTGACTGTAGGACAGGTGAATATAATCTATTGTTCTCTGTTATCAGCCATGTCAGGAGAGGAGAGGTGACTGTAGGACAGGTGAATATAATCTATTGTTCTCTGTTATCAGCCATGTCAGGAGAGGAGAGGTGACTGTAGGACAGGGGAATATAATCTATTGTTCTCTGTTATCAGCCATGTCAGAAGAGGAGATGTGACTGTAGGACAGGTGAATATATCTATTGTTCTCTGTTATCAGCCATGTCAGGAAAGGAGAGGTGACTGTAGGACAGGTGAATATATCTATTGTTCTCTGTTATCAGCCATATCAGGAGAGGAGAGGTGACTGTAGGACAGGTGAATATAATCTATTGTTCTCTGTTATCAGCAGTGTCAGAAGAGGAGAGGTGACTGTAGGACAGGTGAATATATCTATTGTTCTCTGTTATCAGCCATGTCAGGAGAGGAGAGATGACTGTAGGACAGGTGAATAAAATCTATTGTTCTCTGTTATCAGCCATGTCAGGAGAGGAGAAGTGACTGTAGGACAGGTGAATATAATCTATTGTTATCTGTTATCTGCCTTATCAGGAGGGGAGAGGTGACTGTAGGACAGGTGAATATAATCTATTGTTCTCTGTTATCAGCCATGTCAGGAGGGGGGAGGTGACTGTAGGACAGGTGAATATAATCTATTGTTCTCTGTTATCAGCCATGTCAGGAGAGGAGAGGTGACTGTAGGACAGGTGAATATAATCTATTGTTCTCTGTTATCAGTCATGTCAGGAGGGGGGAGGTGACTGTAGGACAGGTGAATATAATCTATAGTTCTCTGTTATCAGCCATGTCAGGAGAGGAGAGGTGACTGTAGGACAGGTGAATATAATCTATTGTTTTCTGTTATCAGTCATGTCAGGAGAGGAGAGGTGACTGTAGGACAGATGAATATATCTATTGTTCTCTGTTATCAGCCAAGTCAGGAGAGGAGAGGTGACTGTAGGACAGGTAAATATAATCTATTGTTCTCTGTTATCAGTCATGTCAGGAAAGGAGAGATGACTGTAGGACAGGGGAATATAATCTATTGTTCTCTGTTATCAGCCATGTCAGGAGAGGAGAGGTGACTGTAGGACAGGTGAATATAATCTATTGTTCTCTGTTATCAGCCATGTCAGGAGAGGAGAGGTGACTGTAGGACAGGTGAATATATCTATTGTTCTTTATCAGCCATGTCTGGAGGGGAGAGGTGACTGTAGGACAGGTGAATATATGTATTGTTCTCTGTTATCAGCCATGGCAGGAGAGGAGAGGTGACTGTAGGACAGGTGAATATATCTATTGTTCTTTGTTATCAGCCATGTCAGGAGAGGAGAGGTGACTGTAGGACAGGTGAATATATCTATTGTTCTCTGTTATCAGCCATGGCAGGAGAGGAGAGGTGACTGTAGGACAGGTGAATATATGTATTGTTCTCTGTTATCAGCCATGGCAGGAGAGGAGAGGTGACTGTAGGACAGTTATCAGCCATGTCAGGAGAGGAGAGGTGACTGTAGGACAGGTTAATATATCTATTGTTCTCTGTTATCAGCCATGTCAGGAGGGGAGAGGTGATTGTAGGACAGGTGAATATATCTATTGTTCTCTGTTATCAGCCATGTCAGGAGAGGAGAGGTGACTGTAATACAGGTGAATAGAATCTATTGTTCTCTGTTATCAGCCATTTCAGGAGGGGAGAGGTGACTGTAGGACAGGTGAATATAATCTATTGTTCTCTGTTATCAGCCATGTCAGGAGAGGAGAGGTGACTGTAGGACAGGTGAATAGAATCTATTGTTCTCTGTTATCAGCCATGTCAGGAGGGGGGAGGTGACTGTATGACAGGTGAATATATCTATTGTTCTCTGTTATCAGTCATGTCAGGAGAGGAGAGGTGACTGTAGGACAGGTGAATATATCTCTTGTTCTCTGTTATGAGCCATGTCAGTAGAGGAGAGGTGACTGTAGGATAGGTGAATATATCTCTTGTTCTCTGTTATCAGCCATGTCAGTAGAGGAGAGGTGACTGTAGGACAGGTGAATATAATCTATTGTTCTCTGTTATCAGCCATGTCAGGAGAGGAGAGGTGACTGTAGGACAGGTGAAAATATCTATTGTTCTCTGTTATAAGCCATGTCAGGAGAGGAGAGGTGACTGTAGGACAGGAGAATATAATCTATTGTTCTCTGTTATCAGCCATGTCAGGAGGGGGGAGGTGACTGTAGGACAGGTGAATATATCTATTGTTCTCTGTTATCAGCCAAGTCAGGAGAGGAGAGGTGACTGTAGGACAGGTGAATATATCTATTGTTTTCTGTTATCAGCCATGGCAGGAGAGGAGAGGTGACTGTAGGACAGGTGAATATATCTATTGTTCTCTGTTATCAGCCATGTCAGGAGGGCGGAGGTGACTGTAGGACAGGTGAATATAATCTATTGTTCTCTGTTATCATCCATGTCAGGAGAGGAGAGGTGACTGTAGGACAGGTTAATATATCTACTGTTCTCTGTTATCAGCCATGTCAGAAGAGGAGAGGTGACTGTAGGACAGGTGAATAATCTATTGTTCTCTGTTATTAGCCATGTCAGGAGGGGAGAGGTGACTGTAGGACAGGTGAATATATCTATTGTTCTCTGTTATCAGCCATATCAGGAGAAGAGAGGTGACTGTAGGACAGGTGAATATATCTCTGTTATCAGCCATGTCAGTAGAGGAGAGGTGACTGTAAGACAGGTGAATAGAATCTATTGTTCTCTATTATCAGCCATGTCAGGAGGGGGGAGGTGACTGTAGGACTGGTGAATACAATCTATTGTTCTCTGTTATCAGCCATGTCAGGAGGGGGGAGGTGACTGTAGGACAGGTGAATATAATCTATTGTTCTCTGTTATCAGCCATGTCAGCAGAGGAGAGGTGACTGTAGGACAGGTGAATATATCTCTTGTTCTCTGTTATCAGACATTTCAGGAGAGGAGAGGTGACTGTAGGATAGGTGAATATATCTATTGTTCTCTGTTATTAGCCATGTCAGTAGAGGAGAGGTGACTGTAGGACAGGTGAATATAATCTATTGTTCTCTTTTATCAGCCATGTCAGGAGAGGAGAGGTTACTGTAGGACAGGTGAATATATCTATTGTTCTCTGTTATCAGCCATGTCAGGAGAGGAGAGCTGACTGTAGGACAGGTGAATATAATCTATTGTTCTCTGTTATCAGCCATGTCAGGAGAGGAGAGGTGACTGTAGGACAGGTGAATACAATCTATTGTTCTCTGTAATCAGCCATGTCAGTAGGGAGAGGTGACTGTAGGACATGTGAATATATCCATTGTTCTCTGTTATCAGCCATGTCAGGAAGGAGAGGTGACCGTAGGACAGGTGAATATATCTATTGTTCTCTGTTATCAGCCATGTCAGGAGAGGTGACTGTAGGACAGGTGAATATAATCTATTGTTCTCTGTTATCAGCCATTTCAGGAGGGGAGAGGTGACTGTAGGACAGGTGAATATAATCTATTGTTCTCTGTTATCAGCCATGTCAGGAGAGGAGAGGTGACTGTAGGACAGGTGAAAATATCTATTGTTCTCTGTTATTAGCCATGTCAGGAGAGGAGAGGTGACTGTAGGACAGGAGAATATAATCTATTGTTCTCTGTTATCAGCCATGTCAGGAGGGGGGAGGTGACTGTAGGACAGGTGAATATATCTATTGTTCTCTGTTATCAGCCATGTCAGGAGGGGAGAGGTGACTGTAGGACAGGTGAATACAATCTATTGTTCTCTATTATCAGCCATGTCAGGAGGGGAGAGGTGACTGTAGGACAGGTGAATATATCTATTGTTCTCTGTTAGCAGCCATGTCAGGAGGGGAGAGGTGACTGTAGGACAGGTGAATACAATCTATTGTTCTCTGTTATCAGCCATGTCAGGAGGGGAGAGGTGACTGTAGGACAGGTGAATATAAAATTATTGTTCTCTGTTATCAGCCAAGTCAGGGGAGCAGAGGTGACTGTAGGACAGGTGAATATAATCTATTTTTCTCTGTTATCAGCCATGTCAGGAGGGGAGAGGTGACTGTAGGACAGGTAAATATATCTATTGTTCTCTATTATCAGCCATGTCAGGAGGGCGGAGGTGACTGTAGGACAGGTGAATATATCTATTTTTCTCTGTTATCAGCCATGTCAGGAGGGGAGAGGTGACTGTAGGACAGGTAAATATATCTATTGTTCTCTGTTATCAGCCATGTCAGGAGAGGAGAGGTGACTGTAGGACAGGTGAATATAATCAGTTGTTCTCTGTTATCAGCCATGGCAGGAGGGGAGAGGTGACTGTAGGACAGGTGAATATATCTATAGTTCTCTGTTATCAGCCATGTCAGGAGAGGAGAGGTGACTGTAGGACAGGTGAATATATCTATTGTTCTTTGTAATCAGCCATGTCAGGAGAGGAGAGGTGACTGTAGGACAGGTGAATATGATCTATTGTTCTCTATTATCAGCCATGTCAGGAGGGGAGAGGTGACTGTAGGACAGGTGAATATAATCTATTGTTCTCTGTTATCAGCCATGTCAGGAGGGGAGAGGTGACTGTAGGACAGGTGAATATATCTATTGTTCTCTGTTAGCAGCCATGTCAGGAGGGGAGAGGTGACTGTAGGACAGGTGAATATATCTATTGTTCTCTGTTATCAGCCATGTCAGGAGAGGAGAGGTGACTGTAGGACAGGTGAATATATCTATTGTTCTCTGTTAGCAGCCATGTCAGGAGAGGAGAGGTGACTGTAGGACAGGTGAATATAAAATTATTGTTCTCTGTTATCAGCCAAGTCAGGAGAGGAGAGGTGACTGTAGGACAGGTGAATATATCTATTGTTCTCTGTTATCAGCCATGTCAGGAGAGGAGAGGTGACTGTAGGACAGGTGAATATATCTATTGTTCTCTGTTATCAGCCATGTCAGGAGAGGAGAGGTGACTGCAGGACAGGTGAATACAATCTATTGTTCTCTGGTATCAGCCATGGCAGGAGAGGAGAGGTGACTGTAGGACAGGTGAATATAATCTATTGTTCTCTGTTATCAGCCATGTCAGGAGAGGAGAGGTGACTGTAGGACAGGTGAATATAATCTATTGTTCTCTGTTATCAGCCATGTCAGGAGAGGAGAGGTGACTGTAGGACAGGGGAATATAATCTATTGTTCTCTGTTATCAGCCATGTCAGAAGAGGAGATGTGACTGTAGGACAGGTGAATATATCTATTGTTCTCTGTTATCAGCCATGTCAGGAAAGGAGAGGTGACTGTAGGACAGGTGAATATATCTATTGTTCTCTGTTATCAGCCATATCAGGAGAGGAGAGGTGACTGTAGGACAGGTGAATATAATCTATTGTTCTCTGTTATCAGCAGTGTCAGAAGAGGAGAGGTGACTGTAGGACAGGTGAATATATCTATTGTTCTCTGTTATCAGCCATGTCAGGAGAGGAGAGATGACTGTAGGACAGGTGAATAAAATCTATTGTTCTCTGTTATCAGCCATGTCAGGAGAGGAGAAGTGACTGTAGGACAGGTGAATATAATCTATTGTTATCTGTTATCTGCCTTATCAGGAGGGGAGAGGTGACTGTAGGACAGGTAAATATAATCTATTGTTCTCTGTTATCAGCCATGTCAGGAGGGGGGAGGTGACTGTAGGACAGGTGAATATAATCTATTGTTCTCTGTTATCAGCCATGTCAGGAGAGGAGAGGTGACTGTAGGACAGGTGAATATAATCTATTGTTCTCTGTTATCAGTCATGTCAGGAGGGGGGAGGTGACTGTAGGACAGGTGAATATAATCTATTGTTCTCTGTTATCAGCCATGTCAGGAGAGGAGAGGTGACTGTAGGACAGGTGAATATAATCTATTGTTTTCTGTTATCAGTTATGTCAGGAGAGGAGAGGTGACTGTAGGACAGATGAATATATCTATTGTTCTCTGTTATCAGCCAAGTCAGGAGAGGAGAGGTGACTGTAGGACAGGTAAATATAATCTATTGTTCTCTGTTATCAGTCATGTCAGGAAAGGAGAGATGACTGTAGGACAGGGGAATATAATCTATTGTTCTCTGTTATCAGCCATGTCAGGAGAGGAGAGGTGACTGTAGGACAGGTGAATATAATCTATTGTTCTCTGTTATCAGCCATGTCAGGAGAGGAGAGGTGACTGTAGGACAGGTGAATATATCTATTGTTCTTTGTTATCAGCCATGTCAGGAGGGGAGAGGTGACTGTAGGACAGGTGAATATATGTATTGTTCTCTGTTATCAGCCATGGCAGGAGAGGAGAGGTGACTGTAGGACAGGTGAATATATCTATTGTTCTTTGTTATCAGCCATGTCAGGAGAGGAGAGGTGACTGTAGGACAGGTGAATATATCTATTGTTCTCTGTTATCAGCCATGGCAGGAGAGGAGAGGTGACTGTAGGACAGGTGAATATATGTATTGTTCTCTGTTATCAGCCATGGCAGGAGAGGAGAGGTGACTGTAGGACAGTTATCAGCCATGTCAGGAGAGGAGAGGTGACTGTAGGACAGGTTAATATATCTATTGTTCTCTGTTATCAGCCATGTCAGGAGGGGAGAGGTGATTGTAGGACAGGTGAATATATCTATTGTTCTCTGTTATCAGCCATGTCAGGAGAGGAGAGGTGACTGTAGGACAGGTGAATAGAATCTATTGTTCTCTGTTATCAGCCATTTCAGGAGGGGAGAGGTGACTGTAGGACAGGTGAATATAATCTATTGTTCTCTGTTATCAGCCATGTCAGGAGAGGAGAGGTGACTGTAGGACAGGTGAATAGAATCTATTGTTCTCTGTTATCAGCCATGTCAGGAGGGGGGAGGTGACTGTATGACAGGTGAATATATCTATTGTTCTCTGTTATCAGTCATGTCAGGAGAGGAGAAGTGACTGTAGGACAGGTGAATATATCTCTTGTTCTCTGTTATGAGCCATGTCAGTAGAGGAGAGGTGACTGTAGGATAGGTGAATATATCTCTTGTTCTCTGTTATCAGCCATGTCAGTAGAGGAGAGGTGACTGTAGGACAGGTGAATATAATCTATTGTTCTCTGTTATCAGCCATGTCAGGAGAGGAGAGGTGACTGTAGGACAGGTGAAAATATCTATTGTTCTCTGTTATTAGCCATGTCAGGAGAGGAGAGGTGACTGTAGGACAGGAGAATATAATCTATTGTTCTCTGTTATCAGCCATGTCAGGAGGGGGGAGGTGACTGTAGGACAGGTGAATATATCTATTGTTCTCTGTTATCAGCCATGGCAGGAGAGGAGAGGTGACTGTAGGACAGGTGAATATATCTATTGTTCTCTGTTATCAGCCATGTCAGGAGGGCGGAGGTGACTGTAGGACAGGTGAATATAATCTATTGTTCTCTGTTATCATCCATGTCAGGAGAGGAGAGGTGACTGTAGGACAGGTGAATATAATCTATTGTTCTCTGTTATCAGCCATGTCAGGAGAGGAGAGGTGACTGTAGGACAGGTTAATATATCTACTGTTCTCTGTTATCAGCCATGTCAGAAGAGGAGAGGTGACTGTAGGACAGGTGAATAATCTATTGTTCTCTGTTATTAGCCATGTCAGGAGGGGAGAGGTGACTGTAGGACAGGTGAATATATCTATTGTTCTCTGTTATCAGCCATATCAGGAGAAGAGAGGTGACTGTAGGACAGGTGAATATATCTCTGTTATCAGCCATGTCAGTAGAGGAGAGGTGACTGTAAGACAGGTGAATAGAATCTATTGTTCTCTGTTATCAGCCATGTCAGGAGGGGGGAGGTGACTGTAGGACTGGTGAATACAATCTATTGTTCTCTGTTATCAGCCATGTCAGGAGGGGGGAGGTGACTGTAGGACAGGTGAATATAATCTATTGTTCTCTGTTATCAGCCATGTCAGGAGAGGAGAGGTGACTGTAGGACAGGTGAATATATCTATTGTTCTCTGTTATCAGTCATGTAAGGAGGGGAGAGGTTACTGTAGGACAGGTGAATATATATATTGTTCTCTGTTATCAGCCATGTCAGCAGAGGAGAGGTGACTGTAGGACAGGTGAATATATCTCTTGTTCTCTGTTATCAGACATTTCAGGAGAGGAGAGGTGACTGTAGGATAGGTGAATATATCTATTGTTCTCTGTTATTAGCCATGTCAGGAGAGGAGAGGTGACTGTAGGACAGGTGAATACAATCTATTGTTCTCTATGATCAGCCATGTCAGGAGGGGAGAGGTGACTGTAGGACAGGTGAATATATCTATTGTTCTCTGTTAGCAGCCATGTCAGGAGGGGAGAGGTGACTGTAGGACAGGTGAATACAATCTATTGTTCTCTGTTATCAGCCATGTCAGGAGGAGAGAGGTGACTGTAGGACAGGTGAATATAAAATTATTGTTCTCTGTTATCAGCCAAGTCAGGAGAGGAGAGGTGACTGTAGGACAGGGGAATATAATCTATTGTTCTCTGTTATCAGCCATGTCAGGTGGGGGGAGGTGAATGTAGGACAGGGGAATATATCTATTGTTCTTTGTTATCAGCCATGTCAGGAGAGGAGAGGTGACTGTAGGACAGGTGAATATGATCTATTGTTCTCTATTATCAGCCATGTCAGGTGGGGGGAGGTGACTGTAGGACAGGTGAATATAATCTATTGTTCTCTGTTATCAGCCATGTCAGGAGAGGAGAGGTGACTGTAGGACAGGTGAATATGATCTATTGTTCTCTATTATCAGCCATGTCAGGAGAGGAGAGGTGACTGTAGGACAGGTGAATATATCTATTGTTCTTTGTTATCAGCCATGTCAGGAGAGGAGAGGTGACTGTAGGACAGGTGAATATGATCTATTGTTCTCTATTATCAGCCATGTCAGGTGGGGGGAGGTGAATGTAGGACAGGGGAATATATCTATTGTTCTCTGTTATCAGCCATGTCAGGAGAGGAGAGGTGACTGTAGGACAGGTGAATATGATCTATTGTTCTCTATTATCAGCCATGTCAGGAGAGGAGAGGTGACTGTAGGACAGGTGAATATAATCTATTGTTCTCTGTTATCAGCCATGTCAGGAGAGGAGAGGTGACTGTAGGACAGGTGAATATAATCTATTGTTCTCTGTTATCAGCCATGTCAGGAGGGGAGAGGTGACTGTAGGACAGGTGAATATATCTATTGTTCTCTGTTATCAGCCATGTCAGGAGGGGGAGGTGACTGTAGGACAGGTGAATATAATCTATTGTTCTCTGTTATCAGCCATGTCAGGAGGGGAGAGGTGACTGTAGGACAGGTGAATATATCTATTGTTCTCTGTTAGCAGCCATGTCAGGAGGGGAGAGGTGACTGTAGGACAGGTGAATATATCTATTGTTCTCTGTTATCAGCCATGTCAGGAGAGGAGAGGTGACTGTAGGACAGGTGAATATATCTATTGTTCTCTGTTAGCAGCCATGTCAGGAGAGGAGAGGTGACTGTAGGACAGGTGAATATAAAATTATTGTTCTCTGTTATCAGCCATGTCAGGAGAGGAGAGGTGACTGTAGGACAGGGGAATATAATCTATTGTTCTCTGTTATCAGCCATGTCAGGAGAGGAGAGGTGACTGTAGGACAGGTGAATATAATCTATTGTTCTCTGTTATCAGCCATGTCAGGAGAGGAGAGGTGACTGTAGGACAGGGGAATATAATCTATTGTTCTCTGTTATCAGCCATGTCAGGAGAGGAGAGGTGACTGTAGGACAGGTGAATATAATCTATTGTTCTCTGTTATCAGCCATGTCAGGAGAGGAGAGGTGACTGTAGGACAGGTGAATATATCTATTGTTCTTTGTTATCAGCCATGTCAGGAGAGGAGAGGTGACTGTAGGACAGGTGAATATGATCTATTGTTCTCTATTATCAGCCATGTCAGGTGGGGGGAGGTGAATGTAGGACAGGGGAATATATCTATTGTTCTCTGTTATCAGCCATGTCAGGAGAGGAGAGGTGACTGTAGGACAGGTGAATATGATCTATTGTTCTCTATTATCAGCCATGTCAGGAGAGGAGAGGTGACTGTAGGACAGGTGAATATAATCTATTGTTCTCTGTTATCAGCCATGTCAGGAGAGGAGAGGTGACTGTAGGACAGGTGAATATAATCTATTGTTCTCTGTTATCAGCCATGTCAGGAGGGGAGAGGTGACTGTAGGACAGGTGAATATATCTATTGTTCTCTGTTATCAGCCATGTCAGGAGGGGGAGGTGACTGTAGGACAGGTGAATATAATCTATTGTTCTCTGTTATCAGCCATGTCAGGAGGGGAGAGGTGACTGTAGGACAGGTGAATATATCTATTGTTCTCTGTTAGCAGCCATGTCAGGAGGGGAGAGGTGACTGTAGGACAGGTGAATATATCTATTGTTCTCTGTTATCAGCCATGTCAGGAGAGGAGAGGTGACTGTAGGACAGGTGAATATATCTATTGTTCTCTGTTAGCAGCCATGTCAGGAGAGGAGAGGTGACTGTAGGACAGGTGAATATAAAATTATTGTTCTCTGTTATCAGCCATGTCAGGAGAGGAGAGGTGACTGTAGGACAGGGGAATATAATCTATTGTTCTCTGTTATCAGCCATGTCAGGAGAGGAGAGGTGACTGTAGGACAGGTGAATATAATCTATTGTTCTCTGTTATCAGCCATGTCAGGAGAGGAGAGGTGACTGTAGGACAGGGGAATATAATCTATTGTTCTCTGTTATCAGCCATGTCAGGAGAGGAGAGGTGACTGTAGGACAGGTGAATATAATCTATTGTTCTCTGTTATCAGCCATGTCAGGAGAGGAGAGGTGACTGTAGGACAGGTGAATATATCTATTGTTCTTTGTTATCAGCCATGTCAGGAGAGGAGAGGTGACTGTAGGACAGGTGAATATGATCTATTGTTCTCTATTATCAGCCATGTCAGGTGGGGGGAGGTGAATGTAGGACAGGGGAATATATCTATTGTTCTCTGTTATCAGCCATGTCAGGAGAGGAGAGGTGACTGTAGGACAGGTGAATATGATCTATTGTTCTCTATTATCAGCCATGTCAGGAGAGGAGAGGTGACTGTAGGACAGGTGAATATAATCTATTGTTCTCTGTTATCAGCCATGTCAGGAGAGGAGAGGTGACTGTAGGACAGGTGAATATAATCTATTGTTCTCTGTTATCAGCCATGTCAGGAGGGGAGAGGTGACTGTAGGACAGGTGAATATATCTCTTGTTCTCTGTTATCAGCCATGTCAGGAGGGGGAGGTGACTGTAGGACAGGTGAATATAATCTATTGTTCTCTGTTATCAGCCATGTCAGGATGGGAGAGGTGACTGTAGGACAGGTGAATATATCTATTGTTCTCTGTTAGCAGCCATGTCAGGAGGGGAGAGGTGACTGTAGGACAGGTGAATATATCTATTGTTCTCTGTTATCAGCCATGTCAGGAGAGGAGAGGTGACTGTAGGACAGGTGAATATATCTATTGTTCTCTGTTAGCAGCCATGTCAGGAGAGGAGAGGTGACTGTAGGACAGGTGAATATAAAATTATTGTTCTCTGTTATCAGCCATGTCAGGAGAGGAGAGGTGACTGTAGGACAGGGGAATATAATCTATTGTTCTCTGTTATCAGCCATGTCAGGAGAGGAGAGGTGACTGTAGGACAGGGGAATATAATCTATTGTTCTCTGTTATCAGCCATGTCAGGAGAGGAGAGGTGACTGTAGGACAGGTGAATATAATCTATTGTTCTCTGTTATCAGCCATGTCAGGAGAGGAGAGGTGACTGTAGGACAGGGGAATATATCTATTGTTCTCTGTTATCAGCCATGTCAGGGTGTGTATAGTACTGGTATATGGTAATGTTTACCTCATGGACAATAACCGGCACCGCATTAATGGCCGCAGTAGGAAACATATTGCTGGGGAATTAAATTGTCGACTGATAATTAAAAAAAAAATATAGAGAATGTTCCAGAAACAGCGATAGATCAGGAACCGACACACAAAACCGAGAAATGTGAAACATCTAGAACATTCTGTATAGAGAACACCTGGAGCCAGGAGATAGATAGGAAGCAGCCAGTCAGGCGGGACTTACAGGTCCTTATACACAGGCGCAGGCTACTGTAGGGGCTGATGGTCTCCCCGGCCTGTGATGTCATCTGGCTCCTCCTTCATGACTCTCGGCAGGTGATCTCCTCAGTGTTCCCCATTTTTAGGTTAAGCAGCTGGTGCACCCCCATGACAAGCACCCAACATTCCTGTCCGGGGACTGTGCTGCAATTGCCAAGGATTTCTGCTGCCTTAGTGGTGGTTGTATGGGGTATTTGTTCCCCTCCTGGTGGTAGGATATTTGTACTGCCCCCTGTGGTGCTGTAGAGTGTTTGTACTGCCCCCGGTGGTGCTGTAGAGTGTTTGTACTGCCCCCTGTGGTGCTGTAGAGTGTTTGTACTGCCCCCGGTGGTGCTGTAGTGTATTTGTACTGCCCCCTGTGGTGCTGTAGAGTATTTGTACTGCCCCCGGTGGTGCTGTAGAGTGTTTGTACTGCCCCCTGTGGTGCTGTAGAGTGTTTGTACTGCCCCCGGTGGTGCTGTAGAGTATTTGTACTGCCCCCTGTGGTGCTGTAGAGTATTTGTACTGCCCCCGATGGTGCTGTAGAGTATTTGCACTGCCCCCGGTGGTGCTGTAGAGTGTTTGTACTGCCCCCGGTGGTGCTGTAGAGTGTTTGTACTGCCCTCGTTGGTGCTGTAGAGTGTTTGTACTGCCCCCTGTGGTGCTGTAGAGTATTTGTACTGCCCCCGGTGGTGCTGTAGAGTGTTTGTACTGCCCCCGGTGGTGCTGTAGAGTGTTTGTACTGCCCCCTGTGGTGCTGTAGAGTGTTTGTACTGCCCCCGGTGGTGCTGTAGAGTGTTTGTACTGCCCCCGGTGGTGCTGTAGAGTGTTTGTACTGCCCCCGGTGGTGCTGTAGAGTGTTTGTACTGCCCCCTGTGGTGCTGTAGAGTGTTTGTACTGCCCCCTGTGGTGCTGTAGAGTGTTTGTACTGCCCCCGGTGGTGCTGTAGAGTGTTTGTACTGCCCCCGTTGGTGCTGTAGAGTGTTTGTACTGCCCCCGGTGGTGCTGTAGAGTGTTTGTACTGCCCCCGGTGGTGCTGTAGAGTGTTTGTACTGCCCCCGGTGGTGCTGTAGAGTGTTTGTACTGCCCCCGGTGGTGCTGTAGAGTGTTTGTACTGCCCCCGGTGGTGCTGTAGAGTGTTTGTACTGCCCCCGGTGGTGCTGTAGAGTGTTTGTACTGCCCCCGGTGGTGCTGTAGAGTGTTTGTACTGCCCCCGGTGGTGCTGTAGAGTGTTTGTACTGCCCCCGGTGGTGCTGTAGAGTGTTTGTACTGCCCCCGGTGGTGCTGTAGAGTGTTTGTACTGCCCCCGGTGGTGCTGTAGAGTGTTTGTACTGCCCCCGTTGGTGCTGTAGAGTGTTTGTACTGCCCCCGGTGGTGCTGTAGAGTATTTGTACTGCCCCCTGTGGTGCTGTAGAGTGTTTGTACTGCCCCCTGTGGTGCTGTAGAGTGTTTGTACTGCCCCCGGTGGTGCTGTAGAGTGTTTGTACTGCCCCCGGTGGTGCTGTAGAGTATTTGTACTGCCCCCGGTGGTGCTGTAGAGTGTTTGTACTGCCCCCGGTGGTGCTGTAGAGTGTTTGTACTGCCCCCGATGGTGCTGTAGAGTATTTGTACTGCCCCCGTTGGTGCTGTAGAGTATTTGTACTGCCCCCGATGGTGCTGTAGAGTATTTGTACTGCCCCCGGTGGTGCTGTAGAGTGTTTGTACTGCCCCCGGTGGTGCTGTAGAGTATTTGTACTGCCCCCTGTGGTGCTGTAGAGTGTTTGTACTGCCCCCGGTGGTGCTGTAGAGTGTTTGTACTGCCCCCGTTGGTGCTGTAGAGTGTTTGTACTGCCCCCGGTGGTGCTGTAGAGTGTTTGTACTGCCTCCGGTGGTGCTGTAGAGTGTTTGTACTGCCCCCGGTGGTGCTGTAGAGTGTTTGTACTGCCCCCGTTGGTGCTGTAGAGTGTTTGTACTGCCCCCGGTGGTGCTGTAGAGTATTTGTACTGCCCCCTGTGGTGCTGTAGAGTGTTTGTACTGCCCCCTGTGGTGCTGTAGAGTGTTTGTACTGCCCCCGGTGGTGCTGTAGAGTGTTTGTACTGCCCCCGGTGGTGCTGTAGAGTGTTTGTACTGCCCCCGGTGGTGCTGTAGAGTGTTTGTACTGCCCCCGGTGGTGCTGTAGAGTGTTTGTACTGCCCCCGATGGTGCTGTAGAGTATTTGTACTGCCCCCGTTGGTGCTGTAGAGTATTTGTACTGCCCCCGATGGTGCTGTAGAGTATTTGTACTGCCCCCGGTGGTGCTGTAGAGTGTGTGTACTGCCCCCGGTGGTGCTGTAGAGTATTTGTACTGCCCCCTGTGGTGCTGTAGAGTGTTTGTACTGCCCCCGGTGGTGCTGTAGAGTGTTTGTACTGCCCTCGTTGGTGCTGTAGAGTGTTTGTACTGCCCCCGGTGGTGCTGTAGAGTATTTGTACTGCCCCCGGTGGTGCTGTAGAGTGTTTGTACTGCCCTCGTTGGTGCTGTAGAGTGTTTGTACTGCCCCCGGTGGTGCTGTAGAGTATTTGTACTGCCCCCGGTGGTGCTGTAGAGTATTTGTACTGCCCCCGGTGGTGCTGTAGAGTGTTTGTACTGCCCCCGTTGGTGCTGTAGAGTGTTTGTACTGCCCCCGGTGGTGCTGTAGAGTATTTGTACTGCCCCCGGTGGTGCTGTAGAGTATTTGTACTGCCCCCTGTGGTGCTGTAGAGTATTTGTACTGCCCCCTGTGGTGCTGTAGAGTGTTTGTACTGCCCCCTGTGGTGCTGTAGAGTGTTTGTACTGCCCCCGGTGGTGCTGTAGAGTGTTTGTACTGCCCCCGGTGGTGCTGTAGAGTATTTGTACTGCCCCCGGTGGTGCTGTAGAGTATTTGTACTGCCCCCGGTGGTGCTGTAGAGTGTTTGTACTGCCCCCTGTGGTGCTGTAGAGTGTTTGTACTGCCCCCGGTGGTGCTGTAGAGTGTTTGTACTGCCCCCGGTGGTGCTGTAGAGTGTTTGTACTGCCCCCGGTGGTGCTGTAGAGTATTTGTACTGCCCCCTGTGGTGCTGTAGAGTATTTGTACTGCCCCCTGTGGTGCTGTAGAGTATTTGTACTGCCCCCGGTGGTGCTGTAGAGTGTTTGTACTGCCCCCGGTGGTGCTGTAGAGTATTTGTACTGCCCCCTGTGGTGCTGTAGAGTATTTGTACTGCCCCCGGTGGTGCTGTAGAGTGTTTGTACTGCCCCCGGTGGTGCTGTAGAGTGTTTGTACTGCCCCCGGTGGTGCTGTAGAGTGTTTGTACTGCCCCCGGTGGTGCTGTAGAGTGTTTGTACTGCCCCCGGTGGTGCTGTAGAGTGTTTGTACTGCCCCCGGTGGTGCTGTAGAGTATTTGTACTGCCCCCTGTGGTGCTGTAGAGTATTTGTACTGCCCCCGATGGTGCTGTAGAGTATTTGTACTGCCCCCGGTGGTGCTGTAGAGTGTTTGTACTGCCCCCTGTGGTGCTGTAGAGTATTTGTACTGCCCCCTGTGGTGCTGTAGAGTGTTTGTACTGCCCCCGGTGGTGCTGTAGAGTGTTTGTACTTCCCCCAGTGGTGCTGTAGAGTATTTGTACTGCCCCCGGTGGTGCTGTAGAGTGTTTGTACTGCCCCCGGTGGTGCTGTAGAGTATTTGTACTGCCCCTGATGGTGCTGTAGAGTATTTGTACTGCCCCCTGTGGTGCTGTAGAGTGTTTGTACTGCCCCCGGTGGTGCTGTAGAGTATTTGTACTGCCCCCGGTGGTGCTGTAGAGTGTTTGTACTGCCCCCGGTGGTGCTGTAGAGTGTTTGTACTGCCCCCGGTGGTGCTGTAGAGTGTTTGTACTGCCCCCGGTGGTGCTGTAGAGTATTTATACTGCCCCCTGTGGTGCTGTAGAGTATTTGTACTGCCCCCTGTGGTGCTGTAGAGTATTTGTACTGCCCCCGATGGTGCTGTAGAGTATTTGTACTGCCCCCGGTGGTGCTGTAGAGTGTTTGTACTGCCCCCGGTGGTGCTGTAGAGTATTTGTACTGCCCCCTGTGGTGCTGTAGAGTATTTGCACTGCCCCTGATGGTGCTGTAGAGTATTTGCACTGCCCCCGGTGGTGCTGTAGAGTGTTTGTACTGCCCCCGGTGGTGCTGTAGAGTATTTGTACTGCCCCTGATGGTGCTGTAGAGTATTTGCACTGCCCCCGGTGGTGCTGTAGAGTGTTTGTACTGCCCCCTGTGGTGCTGTAGAGTATTTGTACTGCCCCCGGTGGTGCTGTAGAGTGTTTGTACTGCCCCCGGTGGTGCTGTAGAGTATTTGTACTGCCCCCTGTGGTGCTGTAGAGTATTTGTACTGCCCCCGTTGGTGCTGTAGAGTGTTTGTACTGCCCTCGTTGGTGCTGTAGAGTGTTTGTACTGCCCCCGGTGGTGCTGTAGAGTATTTGTACTGCCCCCGGTGGTGCTGTAGAGTGTTTGTACTGCCCCCGGTGGTGCTGTAGAGTGTTTGTACTGCCCCCGGTGGTGCTGTAGAGTGTTTGTACTGCCCCCGGTGGTGCTGTAGAGTGTTTGTACTGCCCCCTGTGGTGCTGTAGAGTATTTGTACTGCCCCCGGTGGTGCTGTAGAGTATTTGTACTGCCCCCGGTGGTGCTGTAGAGTATTTGTACTGCCCCCGGTGGTAGTGTGTTGCTCACCCTCTTTAACCTCCTAGATTGGCGAGACGTTCGGGGCTTCATTCATGGAGGATACCAGACTCTGGAGAACCAGGAGGGGGAGCTGACGCCACAGGTGAGTGTCTGACACATGGGGGGGACTTCCCCAGACCTCCTCTGCAGGTACATACTGGGGGTCCACATGAGCCCCAGGAGACCAGGACTTGGCCAATGTGACCCATGTGTCTGGAGATCCAGCCTGTGCCCCCCTGACAATACCCCCTGCCCCATGGCACTTCATTGAGCTCCATGTACTTGTTCTTATGTTGTGCCCCCTGCTGGCTGACCGGTGACCATGTCTCTATTTATCCCTCTCTTGTCACGCCCCCTGCTGGCTGACCGGTGACCATGTCCCCCCCTCCCCCCCCCCTCGACAGTCCCCCCCCACATTAGGCGCAGTATAGTTCCCCCACATTAGGCGCAGTACAGTTCCCCCACATTAGGTGCAGTACAGTTCACCCACATTAGGTGCAGTATAGTTCCCCACATTAGGCGCAGTACAGTTCCCTCACATTAGGTGCAGTACAGTTCCCCCACATTAGGTGCAGTATAGTTCCCCCACATTAAGTGCAGTACAGTTCCCCACATTAGGTGCAGTATAGTTCCCCCACATTAGGCGCAGTACAGTTCCCCCCACATTAGGTGCAGTACAGTTCCCCACATTAGGTGCAGTACAGTTCCCCCACATTAGGTGCAGTACAGTTCCCCCACATTAGGTACAGTATAGTTCCCCACATTAGGTGCAGTACAGTTCCCCCACATTAGGTGCAGTATAGTTCCCCCACATTAGGTGCAGTATAGTTCCCCCACATTAGGTGCAGTATAGTCCCCCACATTAGGTGCAGTATAGTTCCCTCACATTAGGTGCAGTATAGTTCCCCCACATTAGGTGCAGTATAGTTCCCCCACATTAGGTGCAGTATAGTTCCCCCACATTAGGTGCAGTATAGTTCCCCACATTAGGTGCAGTACAGTTCCCCCACATTAGGTACAGTACAGTTCCCCCACATTAGGTGCAGTACAGTTCCCCCACATTAGGTGCAGTACAGTTCCCCACATTAGGTGCAGTACAGTTCCCCCACATTAGGTGCAGTATAGTTCCCCCACATTAGGTGCAGTATAGTCCCCCACATTAGGTGCAGTATAGTTCCCTCACATTAGGTGCAGTATAGTTCCCCCACATTAGGTGCAGTATAGTTCCCCCACATTAGGTGCAGTATAGTTCCCCCACATTAGGTGCAGTATAGTTCCCCCACATTAGGTGCAGTATAGTTCCCCCACATTAGGTGCAGTATAGTTCCCCACATTAGATGCAGTATAGTTCCCCCACATTAGGTGCAGTATAGTTCCCCCACATTAGGTGCAGTATAGTTCCCCCACATTAGGTGCAGTATAGTTCCCCACATTAGGTGCAGTATAGTTCCCCCACATTAGGTGCAGTATAGTTTCCCCACATTAGGTGCAGTACAGTTCCCCCACATTAGATCAGTGACGTCCCCGCGTGCACTACCTCCCGGCAACCCCTGTGTTTTTAAAGTTAACGCGGGGCCGCCGCAGAGAGGTAACCGCTGGGACATCCTTGTGTCCTGACGGGGGCCTCATGCGGGCATGGGGCCCAGAGCAGGTGCTCCATAACGCCAATGATGATGATCCGGCCCTGGGCACGCCCCCTGCTGGCTGACTGGTGACCATGTCTCTATTTATCCCTCTCTTGACACGCCCCCTGCTGGCTGACCGGTGACCATGTCTCTATTTATCCCTCTCTTGACACGCCCCCTGCTGGCTGACTGGTGACCATGTCTCTATGTTGTCCCTCTCTTGGCACGCCCCCTGCTGGCTGACTGGTGACCATGTCTTTATGTTATCCCCCTCTCTTGTCACGCCCCCTGCTGGCTGACTGGTGACCATGTCTCTATTTATCCTTCTCTTGGCACGCCCCCTGCTGGCTGACTGGTGACCATGTCTTTATGTTATCCCCCTCTCTAGTCACGCCCCCTGCTGGCTGACTGGTGACCATGTCTCTATTTATCCTTCTCTTGGCACGCCCCCTGCTGGCTGACTGGTGACCATGTCTTTATGTTATCCACCTCTTGTCATGCCCCCTGCTGGCTGACTGGTGACCATGTCTTTATGTTATCCCTCTCTTGTCACGCCCCCTGCTGCTGACACTGACTCCATGCTCCTGGTCAGTGACCATCTCCTCTCCTCCAGGGTCCTGAATTTGCCATCTCCCATGAGGATTTTGTGAAGAGCGTCCTCCCGTCAGTGTCTGAGACGGACACCATCATCTTCCTTTTCACTCTGGACGGTAAGTTAACCCCTCCTATCTCTTGACCCAGGGGCCATCATGTCACAGCATAGCCCCAGTTCTTTACACCAAATAATGGGGCCACATGTGACACCCCAGAGCCCCCAACGACTGCCAAGGTCTGATGTCTCTTTTCTGTTGTCAGATGAAGTCACCGAAGTGGAGAAACTGGTGGAATTGGTAAAAGAGAAGACGTCAAACATCCACGCCATATGCCACGCCACCGCTGGACAGTACCTGCTGGTCAGTATTACCACGAGGCGCAGCACCTATGTCATAACTGGCCCGTGACATCATCAGACTGACCACAGACTGAGGACCCCCTGCCAATATCAGGGACCACGTTATTCAAGCTCCACACATTGTTACCACGTCTTATGTAACACTGTAGACTCCGCCACATTCCACAACTCTCTATTACATATAGGTAACATGTATTAGCAATTGTTCTCCTAGTCGGACCCCCCCCCCCCAACGCTACAATTATCACATCTAGGATCAGTGAGGTCACTGTGTATATTCTCCTCTAGAACTCGACCAAGAAGGTGATTCCGAACCCGATCATTATCACGTGGCCCATCCTGTTCCTGGAGTACGAGGGCGCCTTCATCCAGGTACACTCCTCTCTGTCCATCATTTGTCCACCAAGCCATGAGGTGGAAAGAACTGCCTGTAGAGCTCAGAGACATGACTGTCTATGTATCAGAGCAAGAACTGCCTGTAGAGCTCAGACACAGCCCTGTCTATATAAGGTCTCACAGCTGACAATGTATATCAGAGCAAACACCAAGCCATGAGGAGGAAAGAACTCCCTGTAGAGCTCAGACACAGCCCTGTCTATATAAGGTCTCACATCTGACAATGTATATCAGAGCAAACACCAAGCCATGAGAAGGAAAGAACTGCCTGTAGAGATCAGAGACATGACTGTCTATATATCAGAGCAAACACCAAGCCATGAGGGGGAAAGAACTGCCTGTAGAGCTCAGACACAGCCCTGTCTATATAAGGTCTCACAGCTGACAATGTATATCAGAGCAAACACCAAGCCATGAGAAGGAAAGAACTGCCTGTAGAGCTCAGACACAGCCCTGTCTATATAAGGTCTCACAGCTGACAATGTATATCAGAGCAAACACCAAGTCATGAGGGGGAAAGAACTGTTGATGGCTAGTGGCTGTCCGGACATTCTGGGAGTTGCAGTTTTGCAAAATCTGTTTCTCGGCTTCCTCAGTGACCTGTGGGCCTAGGTATAGCTAATGTCAGTAATACCTCAAACATATAGGCCACATTGTCACTCGTTATGTCTTTAGTCAAGTTAAACCTGTGCTTGGCCCTAAAGTCCTACTGCAAGGACTACTTAGCTCAGCATTCTTCCCGAGGGGTTGATGAGGATAAAGCTGCCCAAGGGCCTCACAGCTCCTGGCAGTACCCAGGTTCCTGGCAGTGCACAGGTTGTGTAATAAACCTTTCCCCTCCGTCCCCAGCAGACGTTCCAGCGGGAGCTGAGCAGTAAGTGGATCCTGGACACGGTGACCAGCGGAGCCCACGTTCTTAAAGGAAAGATTTACCGCAACTTTATTGTGGATTTCAAGATCTGCAATTCCAAACACTTCCAGAGGGCAGCGTCGGTGCTGCAGGTGAGGCCTCTGCAGGTGACATTACACCGGTACCCATTATACTCCATCTAATTATATCTGCCTCCCACACAGCGTCTGAGCGGGCACCCCCAGTGCCGCTGCATCGAGACCCTGCTCCAGTCCATCTATGGAGAACAGACCCTGAGCGAGCAGATAAGGAACGCAGAGACTGCGCAGCACATCAGGGCCGCCGCGTCCAGGGACAAGGTGAGAGCCAGGGGCCACAGCCCGGAGCCCAGCATAGTGGTACAAAATCTACAGAGGGACCAGGTAACTACTGGGCCCCATAGCAGTGCCAAGTAGAGTGCCCATAGCAGTACCAGCAGAGTGCCCCAAAGTGGAAACAGCCAGGGTGCCCATAGCAATGCCAACAAGAGTGCCCCATAGTGATACTAGCCAGAGTGCCCCATAGTGATACTAGCCAGAGTGCCCCATAGTGATACTAGCCAGAGTGCCCCATAGTGATACTAGCCAGAGTGCCCCATAGTGATACTAGCCAGAGTGCCCCATAGTGATACTAGCCAGAGTGCCCCATAGCTCTGCACGCCATAAAGATAGCAGCCAATATGGCCCATGGCAGTACCAGGTAGAGTGCTCATAGCAATGCCAGCAACTAGAGTGCCCCATAGCGGTGGTAGCCAGAGTGCCCTTTTAGCACTGCCAGACAGATTACCCCATAGCAGAACCAGTGAGAGTGCCCCATAGTGATACCGGCCAGAGTGTCCATAGTGGTACCAACTAAAATGCCCCATAACAATGCTAGCTAGAGTGCCCCATAGTGATACTGGCCAGAGTGCCCCCAAAGAGGTGCCAGCCAGAGGACTTTATAGCGGTACCAGCCAGAGTGTCACATATCAGTGCCAGTCAGAGTGCCCCATAGCAATATCAACACAGTAACACTGTCCGACAGTCAGAGCACATCAGGATGGCAGCCTCTAGGGACAAGGTGGAAGTCTAGGGCCACAACCTGGAGAGCTGCTCACCATAAAGGTATAAAACTTACTGAGCAACCAGCCACAGTCCCCAATAACAGTGCCAGCAATAGAACTCTTATATATTACCAGGCACAATACTATATAACAGTGCAGTAATCCCAGTACAGGCCCATCTAGTGACCCCCCTTATATAGTGCCATCCAGTGACAGTACCCCTAGAACAGGTCCACCTAGTGACATCCAACAGCAGCGCCATCCGGTGACAGATACCTTAGAACAGGTCCATCTAGTGACCCCCTACAGCAGTGCCATCCAGTGACAGTACCCCCAGAACAGGTCCATCTAGTGATACTCTTCAGCAGTGCCATCCGGTGACAGTAATCAGCAGTGTAATCCATTCTCCTGACAGGTGCTGCCGGCAGCCATTGTGTCGTTGCTCCGTAACTGTTCGGTGGTGGAGGCCAGGGCACGTCTGGAGTCCTTGGAGAGTGCCCGGGCGGCCATCGAGTCCTCTCTCAATGTCCCAGGAAGGAAGCGGGGGGCCGAGAGCTCAGAGATGGCGGGGCGCAGCCGATAAACATTTTACCTTCTTTATTTTCTAGAAAAATTCTGTATATTTCCATTTTTTGTATCGTTATTAAAACTGTGAATAAATTGTAAATGGATGAAAATTGTCTAATAGGGGCCAATCAGAGGGATGATATGTGTCACATGACCTGACAGTAACGCACCCTCCCCCACCCAGGATGAGATGGTGATAGCTCAGTCTGAATATATGAGTGTCTGGGGTATATAACTGTCTGTATTACATGTGTGATGTTATATGGATAGTGTCTGTGTTACGACACTCCCCGACAGGTAGAGGAAGCCGCCGCTTGGAATGATCCCCTTCTCCAGGAACGCAGGTTGGTTCCAGCCGACTGTCCAATTCCCGACCGGAGGACACGAATGTGGCCGCTCCCGATCAGCAAATCAGTTGAACTCCTTCCATAGCTAGAAATAACGAAAGCGCTGTCCCAATAGTAATCCCCCCCACAAACGAGACCAGCTCCGTGTTGAGTGTCAAACAGGAATGAATTTAATGGGGCTACCTGCCCGGTATTTATGCAGGTCTCCACCAGGTGGACACTCCCCTAGGGGACCTGATGGAAGACTGTAAAACATAGTGGACAGTAGCCAATCGCAGTGGCTTCAACATAAGCCCTTCCCACTTTACCCATACCTCCCTCCTCTCTATCCCCCAGACAACTGGGAAGAAATCCAATTATCTCCCAGGACGAAGAAATTCAATTATCTCCCAGGACAGAGACAATCGCCATCCCAAAACACAAGAAAACACATTGAAACATATAAATGGCGAAATAGAAGGCGGGCGGCAGCTTCCAGCGGTGTTTGGTAGATAAAGGGTCCGTTTTTAGTTCCATAGAATTTGTACCGAACACTGCTGATTTTTCCTTGGGTCCCAAAAATGGCCGCTGCCTCGTGGTCGGCGAATGCCGACCACCCGTACGAATGAAATGGAGAGGTGTCTGCAGTTAACCACAACGTTCTAATTGGGGCCAAGAGGGTTACCAGTAGATGGATCCATCACACAGCTCCCCCCTTGTGGGACACTCCGACAGACCCGGCTTGACCCTTTTGGCGGGTAAACTTGGGGATGACCGGACTAGGAGGTGGTAAGAACGTCCATCTGCATTCCCGTTCTGCTTACCGGGTCGGTAGCTGATGGTGAAGTTGTACGGTTGTAAGGCCAAACTCCACCGCAGCAGTCTTCCATTGTCTCCTGAAACCCGGTTAAGCCAGACTAGGGGATTGTGGTCCGTCACAAGGGAAAATTCCTGTCCATACAAATAAGGGCTTAACTTTTTCAATGCCCAGACCAGGGCCAAGCATTCCTTCTCCACTGCCGCATAACTCACTTTTTGGGGTAACAGCTTTCTACTGAGATATGCGACAGGGTGTTCTCCTCCATCTTCCCCGACCTGGCTAAGCACAGCCCCCAGTCCAAACATGGAAGCATCTGTGTGGACGAGAAACCGTTTGTTAGGGACTGGGGCAGCCAGGACAGGGGCATTTACAAGAGCTTGTTTAAGGGCTTGAAACGCAGCTTCACAAGCTGGAGACCACAGGACCTGCTTAGGGAGATTTTTCTTGGTCAGGTCAGTCAGGGGTTTAGCAATAGTACTGTAGTCGGGGACGAAGCGTCTATAGTACCCTGCTGTCCCTAGGAAGGCTAGCACCTGGGTCTTAATGATAGGTGTGGGCCAGTTAGCTACTGCCTCTATCTTGGCTGGCTCGGGTTTCTGGCTTCCACACCCCACTCTGTGACCCAGGTATTGCACTTCAGCCATGCCTAAATTGCACTTTTCTGGCTTCAATGTAAGGCCAGCGGCCCGAATTTTGTCCAAGACTACCCCTACATACACTAGGTGTTCCTCGCAGGACCCACTGTAGATCGCAATGTCATCCAGGTATGCACAAGCAAATTCCTGGAATCCATCGAGAAGTCTATCCACCATGCGCTGGAAGGTAGCCGGGCATTCTTCATCCCAAATGGCATGACCTTGAATTGGTACAAGCCAAATGGGGTGACGAAGGCCGACTTGGGGATAGCATCCTCAGCCAGGGGAATCTGCCAGTAGCCTTTACACAGGTCTATGGTGGTCAGATAGCGCCCCCTGGCAATGCGGTCTAATAATTCATCTACCCGGGGCATCGGGTAGGAGTCAGTGGTGGTCCGCTCGTTGAGTCGCCTGTAGACCACACAGAACCGGGTGGTCCCATCCTTCTTAGGCACCAGGACTACAGGCGAAGCCCACAGGCTACGGGAGGGTTCGATGACCCCAAGCTGGGTCATCTCCTGTATCTCCTTCCGCATTCCTTCTCGGACTGCTTCAGAGATACGGTAAGGGGCTTGTCGCAGAGGGTTCTGTCCAGGGGTCTCTACCTTATATACAGCTAGGGTAGTGTAGCAGGGCTCTTGGGAGAACGTCGCCTGCTAGCTGTAAAAGGCTGGTAAGGTCAGTCTGGGAGTCCCTCTCTAACAAATCGGGTAAGGGTAAACTCTCTGTATCGTCTGCAGCAGGGGCACAAACTGCAGCGATATCCTCCGGTCTCTCCTGGTACTCCTTCAGCATGTTCACATGAAAGGATCGCTGGATCCGCTCATCTGAACAGCTGGCTATAAGGTAGGTAGTATCACATACCTGAGCTAACACCTTATACGGGCCCTGCCAAGATGCTTGTATCTTGTTCACCTTCACAGGTTTGAGCACTAGCACTTTCTGCCCAACCTGAAAGACTCACTGTCGGGCACCCTGATCGTACCACCTCTTCTGTCTCCCCTGGGCCAATTGGAGATTTTCTCTTACCATCAGAGACAGTTTCTCCATGTGGTCCCGGAGTTCCAGGACATACGGCACTATGGGGGTCCCTTCTTGCTCTGTCTCCCCCTCCCAGTGGCCTCTAATGAGATCTAGGGGTCTGCGGACCTTTCTCCCATATAGCAACCCAAAGGGGGAGAACCTAGTAGATTCCTGGGGCACCTCTCTGTAGGAAAACAACAGATGAGGCAGGAATCGCTCCCAGTCTCTGCAAATGTCGGAAAAGGTCCTCAACATCTGTTTGAGGATGCCATTAAATCACTCACAGAGACCGTTAGTCTGTGGATGATAAGGTGAGCTAAGCAGTGGTTTAATGCCGCACACCTTCCACAGTTGTTGGGTGAGCACAGCGGTAAATTGGGTTCCCTGGTCAGAGAGAATCTCCTTAGGGAACCCAACCCTGGTAAAAATCCTAACCAGGGCATCAGCAACTGTCTCTGCCTCTATATTAGACAGCGCTACTGCCTCTGGGTAGCAGATGGCGTAGTCCACCACAGTGAGAATATATTTCTTACCGGATGGACTAGCCCTGGCCAGTGGACCTACAATGTCAACGGCTATGCGGGCAAAGGGCTCCCCAATGATAGGCATATACATAAGCCTAGCTCTTGGGTGGTCCCCCCGCTTTCCTACCCGTTGACAAGTGTCACACATACTACAATATATCCGCAAAGCCTGATTGAAATTTGGCCAAAAGAAGTTCTGCAGGATCCTATAGGCTGTGCGGCGGGATCCTAGATGTCCAGCTAGCAGAACATCATGCCTTATCCGCAGAATCTCCTGCCGGTATTTTGCGGGTACTACCAGCTGTCGATTCGGCGGAGGGGCAACACTTTTTGGGGAAGGCTTAGGGATCCTATATAACCTGTCCTCCACCCACTCATACCGCTCCCCATCTACTCCTTCTTCTCCAGTATCCGCCCTGTCTCTGTACTTCTGGAGCATCAGATCTGCTTGGGTTTCCCTCCCAAACTCCTCCGGGGAATCCCAGCTAACAAAGGTCGGTTCTAGGTTACCAGTCGGTGAATCGGGTCTTACCTGGGTCTCAACAGCAGGTGAGCTGGTTCCAGCAGCATGGGTCTGAGCACGGGTAGTCACTGGGTTAACATCCGCAGGTCCCATTGGAGCATAAGCGGAAACCAAAAGGGGCCAAGTCATTCCGGAGCAAAACATCGGCAGGTAAGTCTTTCATGACCCCCACATTCACATGTCCAGAGCCCGCTCCCCAATCCAAATGAACCCGGGCAACAGGTAGACGGAACACGGTGCCCCCTGCTACCCTCACTGCTATCGTATTTCCAGTATGTTGGTGTTCCGAAACCAGGTTCTTTTGAAGCAGGGTCATAGTGGCTCCGGTGTCTCTCGGACCAGTGACCATTTTGCCATTCAGTTTAACGGTCTGCCTGTGCTGTTGACGGTTATCCTGCGGGGCTGCTTGTACTGGGTCCGCCTCATGCAGTATACCCCAAACTTCCTCCTGCTCAAGAAAGTGAGCAGAGGATTGGGGTGGCTGCTGATTTCCGCCCGGCTCGTCTTCTCCATGACTGGGCTTGGTTGGAATTGCTCAACGGGCACTCTGGTCTCTTGTGCCCCAATTGTTTGCACCCATAGCACCGGATAGGCTGGGAGTAATCCTGGATGAGCTCATCAACTGCGGGAACTGTTGTGGAGGTAGACAAGGGCAGAGGAGGTAGAGGATGACGTCCGTAGACCACAAAGAATGGAGATTTATTGGAAGGGCTGGAATTCTTGTAATTGTAAGAGAACTCTGCCCACGGTAGGAGATCTGCCCAGTTGTCTTGGCAGGAAGAAACAATCTGCGTGGGTAAACCATGCAGACGGAAAATGTGCTTGAAGAATTGCTTAGCCAGTAGTGGCGCAGAGGGCAGCCCAGGTAGTGGTACCATCAGTGTGCCATCTTGGAAAAACGGTCCACTACCACCCAAATGACAGTCATGCCAAGGGAAGGAGGAAGGTCAGTCACGAAATCCATGGCGATGTGGGACCATGGGGTCTCAGGAACAGGGAGAGGTAAGAGCAATCCAGCCGGTTTCTGGCGAGGCGACTTGTCCCGTGCGCAGACCGCACAAGCTTGGATGTAGTCCGAGACATCCCTCTCCACGGAAGGCCACCAATATCTTTGGGTGATTAGCTGGAGTGTCTTCAGGACTCCTGGGTGACCTGCAAACAAGGAAGGGTGACCCCACTTGAGAATTTGAAGGCGCTGACGAGGAGGCACATAGGACTTGCCAGGAGGAAGAGAGTGCAGGTCCACAGGAGCAACGGCAATCAAACGCTCGGGCAGAATAATATGCTGGGGAGTAGTCTCGTCACCCATCACATCTGAAGAGCGGGAGAGGGCATCTACCCATGTTCTTGCTTGCCGGACAGAAATGGATCACAAAATTGAAGCGAGCAAAGAACAGGGACCAACGAGCCTGGCGTGGATTGAGCCTCTGTGCGGACTGAAGATAGGCAAGATTTTTGTGGTTCGTGTAGATGCACACCGGATGGATGGATCCCTCAAGAAGATATCTCCACTCCTCAAGAGACAATTTGATGGCCAGCAAATCCCTGTCACCAATCGAGTAGTTTTTCTCGGCTGGGGTGAAGGTCTTGGAGAAAAAGCCGCAAGTTAGGGTCCTGCCTCTAGGTGACTTCTGGGTGAGCACGGCTCCGGCACCCACAGAGGAGGAGGCATCCACTTCCAGAGAAAAAGGCTTAGTGGGGTCCGGTCTGGAAAGTACAGGTGTGGTGGCAAAAGCGGCTTTCAAGGACTGGAAGGCTTCTTCTGCTTGAGGAGGCCACAATTTGGGATTAGCACCTTTCTTGGACAAGGCCACTATGGGAGAGACCAGGGTGGAGAAATGAGGGATGAATTGCCTATAATAGTTGGCGAAACCCAAAAACCTTTGGATGGCACGAAGTCCAGAGGGGCGTGGCCAGTCCAGAACTGCGGAGAGCTTAGCCGGGTCCATCTGTAAACCTTGGGCGGAAATTATGTACCCCAAAAAGGGCAGACTGGGCCACTCGAACAGGCACTTCTCGATTTTTGCGTAGAGGCGATTTCTTCGAAGGCGTGAAAGGACTTGGCGTACATGTTCCCGGTGTTGCTCAAGGTTTGAGGAGAAAATGAGAATGTCATCAAGGTAAACGACCACGCAGGTGTAAAGCAGATCTCTGAAAATGTCATTGACAAATTCTTGAAACACGGCAGGCGCGTTGCAGAGGCCAAAGGGCATCACCGGGTATTCAAAATGGCCATCCCGTGTGTTAAATGCGGTCTTCCACTCATCACCCTCTCTAATTCGGATCAAGTTGTAAGCTCCACGGAGATCCAGCTTGGTAAAGATTCTGGCCCCACGCAGACGGTCAAAGAGCTCAGAGGTCAAGGGGAGAGGGTAACGGTTCTTAACTGTGATCTTGTTAAGTCCTCTGTAGTCTATGCATGGGCGGAGGGAGCCGTCCTTTTTAGTAACAAAGAAAAAAACGGAGAAAATGGAGAAGAGGACTTCCTTATGAAACCCCTCTGCAGGTTTTCTCGGATGTACTCCGACATGGCGAGAGTCTCTGGTGGAGAGAGTGGATAGATACGACCCCGAGGAGGAGTAGTCCCTGGCATCAGATCGATCGGACAATCATAGGGTCTATGAGGTGGAAGAACTTCAGCTTGCTTCTTACAAAAGACGTCGGCAAAACTGTGGTAGGGTTCTGGAAGGCCTGGTAGCGGAGAAGCAACAGGGTCTTGCTTGACGGGTACAGTTTTGAGGCAGCGGCCGAAGCAAGAGGACCCCCCACTCTGGATTTCTCCGGTGGTCCAATCCAGGACGGGACAATGGCGCTGAAGCCAGGGCAAACTAAGGAGGAGTTCAGAGGAGCAAAAGGGTAGGACAGAGAACTCCAAACTTTCAGTATGCAGAAAGCCAATGTCCATCTGTAGAGGTGGAGTGCGGTACTGGACAGTAGTAGTAAGTCTCTCTCCATTGACTGTAGAGATGAAGAAAGGCTTGGACAAACGGACCACAGGAATTTGATGTTTGTCTATCAAGGAGGCATGGATGAAATTGCCGGCAGATCAAGAATCCAAGAAGGCTGTGGCAGTGAAGGAAGACTTGGCAGGCACGGAAAGCTGCACAGATACCATCAGGCGTGGAGAGGAAGAATCCACACCTAGCAACGACTCTCCTACGTTTACTAGGTGCGTGCGTTTCCCAGAACGCGGAGGACGGAGAGGACAGTCTCTGAGGAAATTCTCGGTACTAGCGCAGTACAGACACAAATTTTCGAGTCTGCGACGACTACGTTCTTGTGAGGTCAGGCGAGACCGGTCCACTTGCATGGCTTCCACGGCGGGAGGCTCAGAGAAGAGGTGCAGTGGACGCTGAAAAACCGGAGACAAGCGAGTATAGCGTCCTGTAAGAGCCTTCTCTCTTTCTTGAAGGAGTTCCTCTTGTCTCTCTGAGAAACACTTGTCAATCCTTGTGGCCAGGAGAATGAGGTCACCAAGGTTAGCAGGTATCTCACGTGCAGCTAGAACGTCCTTAATCTCACTGCTTAGTCCCATCTTGAATGTAGCACATAGGGCTTCATTGTTCCAATTCAACTCTGAGGCGAGAGTACGGAATTGGATGGCGTAATCACCCATAGAAGCACCTCCTTGGGTCAAATTTAGCAAAGCTGTCTCTGCAGAGGATACCCGGGCGGGTTCCTCGAATACACTCCGAAACTCCTGACAGAAGTGCTGGACGGAGGTTGTGGCAGGATCAGAGCGGTCCCATAATGGTGTAGCCCAGGCCAGGGCCTTCCTGGTGAGCAGACAGAGTATGAATGCCACCTTAGCACGCTCAGAAGGAAATAAGTCGGCCGACATCTCGAGGTGCAGAGAACACTGGGTAAGGAAACCACGGCACTGTTTCGGATCTCCAGCATACTTCTCAGGCAGGAACAGGAGTACTCTGGAAACAGTTGCTGGCAGAGGGGCAGGAACAGACGGAGGAGTAGGCTGCTGCTGGATAGAGATGATCTGCTGCAACATGGCGGACATCTGCTGGAGCTGGCGGGCCTGCATGGCAACGACCATAGGCAGATCCATAGGATCAGGTACCTCAGCGGAATCCATGTCCGGATCTTACTGTCACGGTCCGGTCAGATGGCAGGAGGTGGATCCTATGGACCAGAGGAGAGATGTCGTGGGCCGTACCAGGGGAACGGAGTCTAAGAGATTACTGTTTTTCACCAGAGCCTGCCGCAAAGCGGGATAGTCTTGCTGCGGCGGTAATCCCCAGGTCGTTCCACCCAGTAGCGACTCAACTCCTCTGGTTGCTGAGAGATGCGGTACAGGAGGGATAGACAGAAGCATAGTCAGACGTAGCAATGGTCAGGGCAGGCAGCACAGGTTCTAAGGCGGTAGTCACGGGCAACGGGTCGGCAACAGGCAGGGTAACACTGGTACAACAGGAAACACTTTCACAAGGCACAAGGCACAAAGATCCGGCAGGAGGCTGTGGGAGGAGAAGGTATTTATAGGCAGTGCACAGGTGAATGCCTAATTAAGTCAAACCAGCACTGCCTCTCACAAACCTTAACCCTTAATAACCACTTTGGGCCAGGCACCAATCACTGGTGCACAGGCCCTTTAAATCTAAGAGTCCCGGCACGCGCGCGCCCTAGAGAGTGGGGACGCACACACCGAGACACCGGAGCACTGCCTGGGGAGACACGCTGTAAGCGCTCCGAGGCCAGCAGGGGCCCCGGAGCACTCAGCGTAACAGTTGCGCTGGGGGGTGATACACAGTAGAGGTTGGAGGTGCTGCCGGTTTGTACTCCACTCGGGTAGGGAGTTGCCTGGTCCAGCTTCCGTGCATCTGTGTACTCATCAGCCAGACGAGCAGCTACGGGTAAGGTAGCGGGTTTGCGGTCCCTAACCCACTCTCGTACTCCTGCAGGTAAACGATCACAGCAGTGCTCCAACAAAAGCACTTGTAACACCTCTTCCCCAGTTACCGCTTGGCCCCCTGCCATCCAGTGGGCTGCGGTGCGGTGTAGTCTGCATGCCCACTCCACATAGGAATCGCCAGCTTGTTTGTTAGTGTCCCGGAATCGCCGCTGGTACGCCTCAGGGGTTACAGCGTATCTGGCCAAAAGGGCATCCTTTACTGCCCAGTAACTTGTAATTTCCTCCTCTGGGATGGCTTGAAACGCCTCACTGGCCCGGCCGGATAACTTCCCAGAGAGGATGGCGACCCATTCTTCTTCGGGTACCTGGTGTAAGGCACACTGCCAGGAACTCATCAATCTCTCCTTCTGATTCAACAAAATTTTTAAATGCAGCAAAAGGGTACCTTCCTCTTTCCAATATTGTTATTGGGTACCTCTGCTGCTGCGGCTCCTCTTCCCTGGGGCGCCTGCTGTGCTGCTACTGCTGCTTGCACCTGCACTACAATATCTGCTGCAGGGTTGGGGCCGAAGTGTGCCAGCCTTATCTGGACTGCCCGGTTAAATTGTACCTCCTCGGGTGTTAAATCCAGTATGCCAGGCACATTAGCTCTCTCCTTTCCCTGTGCCGCATTCCAATAATATGGCAATAATCTCTCTTTTCTTGAGATTACTCGCTGATCGTCCTCTGCGTTCCAATATATGTTTAAGGGTAGCCCGCCTTAGTTCTCCCTACTGCATTTCCATCCTGGGATGTGTAGCTGGCCTTCTGGGTGATGGGATTTGTCCCGCCGTTTGCCACCAATTGTTACGACACTCCCCGACAGGTAGAGGAAGCCGCCCCTTGGAATGATCCCCTTCTCCAGGAACGCAGGTTGGTTCCAGCCGACTGTCCAACTCCCGACCGGAGGACACGAATGTGGCCGCTCCCGATCAGCAAATCAGTTGAACTCCTTCCATAGCTAGAAATAACGAAAGCGCTGACCCAATAGTAATCCCCCCCACAAACGAGACCAGCTCCGTCTTGAGGGTCAAACAGGAATGAATTTAATGGGGCTACCTGCCCGGTATTTATGCAGGTCTCCACCAGATGGACACTCCCCTAGGGGACCTGATGGAAGACTGTAAAACATAGTGGACAGTAGCCAATCGCAGTGGCTTCAACATAAGCCCTTCCCACTTGACCCATACCTCCCTCCTCTCTATCCCCCAGACAACTGGGAAGAAATCCAATTATCTCCCAGGACGAAGAAATTCAATTATCTCCCAGGACAGAGACAATCGCCATCCCAAAACACAAGAAAACACATTGAAACATATAAATGACGAAATAGAAGGCGGGCGGCAGCTTCCAGCGGTGTTTGGTAGATAAAGGGTCCGTTTTTAGTTCCATAGAATTTGTACCGAACACTGCAGATTTTTCCTCGGGTCCCAAAAAACGGCCGCCGCCTCGTGGTCGGCGAACGACGACCACCCCTACGAATGGAATGGAGAGGTGTCTGCAGTTACCCTCTTGGCCCCAATTAGAACGTTGTGGTTAACCATCAACGTCACAGTCTGTATTACATGTGTAATAATATATGGATAGTGTCTGTATTACATGTGTGATAATATATGGATAGTGTCTGTATTACATGTGTGATAATATATGGATAGTGTCTGTATTACATGTGTGATAATATATGGATAGTGTCTGTATTACATGTGTGATAATATATGGATAGTGTCTGTATTACATGTGTGATATTATATGGATAGTGCCTGTATTACATGTGTGATATTACATGGATAGTGTCTGTATTACATGTGTGATAATATATGGATAGTGTCTGTATTACATGTGTGATAATATATGGATAGTGTCTGTATTACATGTGTGATAATATATGGATAGTGTCTGTATTACATGTGTGATATTATATGGATAGTGTCTGTATTACATGTGTGATAATATATGGATAGTGTCTGTATTACATGTGTGATAATATATGGATAGTGTCTGTATTACATGTGTGATAATATATGGATAGTGTCTGTATTACATGTGTGATATTATATGGATAGTGTCTGTATTACATGTGATATTACATGGATAGTGCCTGTATTACATGTGTGATATTACATGGATAGTGCCTGTATTACATGTGTGATATTACATGGATAGTGCCTGTATTACATGTGTGATATTACATGGATAGTGTCTGTATTACATGTGTGATATTACATGGATAGTGTCTGTATTACATGTGTGATATTATATGGATAGTGTCTGTATTACATGTGTGATATTATATGGATAGTGTCTGTATTACATGTGATATTATATGAATAGTGTCTGTATTACATGTGATATTATATGAATAGTGTCTGTATTACATGTGATATTATATGGATAGTGTCTGTATTACATGTGATATTATATGGATAGTGTCTGTATTACATGTGATATTATATGGATAGTGTCTGTATTACATGTGATATTATATGGATAGTGTCTGTATTACATGTGATATTATATGGATAGTGTCTGTATTACATGTGTGATATTATATGGATGGTGTCTGTATTACATGTGTGATATTATATGGATAGTGTCTGTATTACATGTGTGATATTATATGGATAGTGTCTGTATTACATGTGTGATATTATATGGATAGTGTCTGTATTATATGTGATATTATATGGATAGTGTCTGTATTATATGTGATATTATATGGATAGTGTCTGTATTACATGTTTGATATTATATGGATAGTGTCTGTATTACATGTGATATTATATGGATAGTGTCTGTATTACATGTGTGATATTATATGGATAGTGTCTGTATTACATGTGTGATGTTATATGGATAGTGTCTGTATTACATATGTGATATTATATGGATAGTGTCTGTATTACATGTGATATATGGATAGTGTCTGTATTACATGTGTGATATTATATGGATGGTGTCTGTATTACATGTGTGATATTATATGGATAGTGTCTGTATTATATGTGATATTATATGGATGGTGTCTGTATTACATGTGATATTATATGGATAGTGTCTGTATTACATGTGTGATGTTATATGGATAGTGTCTGTATTACATGTGTGATATTATATGGATAGTGTCTGTATTATATGTGATATTATATGGATAGTGTCTGTATTACATATGTGATATTATATGGATAGTGTCTGTATTACATGTGTGATATTATATGGATAGTGTCTGTATTATATGTGATATTATATGGATAGTGTCTGTATTACATGTTTGATATTATATGGATAGTGTCTGTATTACATGTGATATTATATGGATAGTGTCTGTATTACATGTGTGATGTTATATGGATAGTGTCTGTATTACATATGTGATATTATATGGATAGTGTCTGTATTACATGTGATATATGGATAGTGTCTGTATTACATGTGTGATATTATATGGATGGTGTCTGTATTACATGTGTGATATTATATGGATAGTGTCTGTATTATATGTGATATTATATGGATGGTGTCTGTATTACATGTGTGATGTTATATGGATAGTGTCTGTATTACATGTGTGATATTATATGGATAGTGTCTGTATTACATGTGTGATATTATATGGATAGTGTCTGTATTATATGTGATATTATATGGATAGTGTCTGTATTACATGTGTGATATTATATGGATAGTGTCTGTATTACATGTGTGATATTATATGGATAGTGTCTGTATTACATGTGTGATATGGCTCCTCGTGGGGATACTTGTAGCCTCCTGTACATAGTGATCTTTGTCTCCTGTTCACACTGGGTTTTTCCGCTGTCTTCAGTCTTTGCTTTCTGACACATATCCTCGGGCAGAGTGTTCAGGGTATGAGGAAGAAGATTGTCGCTTGTCCCAGCCAGGTCCGCCCTGCACATTCCAGCTCTATACACAGGTCTTACTTCCTTGTAGTCACAGTCAGCTGCTGGCGGTGCGAGTATACGGGGCCACACGATGGGGCAGGTCATGTGCAGAAGATGCTGTCCCTGTTGTCCCTGTTGTCCACCCAACCCGGAACCCCCTACAACTTCCCCCCATTTGGACATCACTCAGCCCAGTGAAGATAAGAAACCCCCCAGGCCCACATTCCAG